>NC_033627.1:6811013-6839172 GCF_001540865.1 Ananas comosus
AATTATAAATAATTATAAATTATAAATTAATTAATTAATATTAAAATTATTAATTAGTTAATTATTAATAACTATAAATAATAAATTATTAATAATTAATAGTAATAATAAATTATTTAATTATAATTAATTAATAGTAAATAAATAATTAATTAATAATAAATTAATTAATTAAGAATAAATTAACGATAAATTAGTTAATTATAAATTAGTAAATTAATTAATTATTAATTAATAAATAAATAAATAAAGTAATTTTTAATAATTATAATTTAATTAATAATAATAATTAATAAACTAATAAATTATTTTATAGCTTAAACAATAAATATTGATTTAAATATATTAATTAAATTAATTAATTATTTAATACCCAAATTAAAATTATTTTTAAACTTTAATTAACCTTATTCTCACCTAGAAACAAGTTTGTTCCATAGGAAAGATGAAACAACAGTTCCAGCCTTATATCGGCTTATTCCAAAAATCTAAGAACTACTATTCTCGGGTACCAAACGCAGCGTTTGGGAACAAAAGAGGAAACAAGGGCTTATTCCCCCTTTGTTTCCTAACCAAACGCTTCCCAAATTGCTATTTGGGATTAAAGGGGGATAACCTCTTATCCGATCCTCCATTAACCCTAAACCAAACAGTGTTAAAAAACTATAAAAAAAAAAGGGGAAAACTTCAAAAACCCCCCTTGTGGTTTCAATTTTTTTCACTTTAGTACTCTGTGGTTTAAAATGTATCAAGTTAGTACCCTATGGTTTCTCACTTTATCACTTTAGTACCCTGTGGTTTAAAGTGTATCAAGTTAGTACCCTGTGGTTTTGCACTTTATCACTTTAGTATCCTGTGGTTTTAATTTTGTATCAAGTTAGTACCCTGTGATTTTTTAAATCACAAGGTACTAAAGTGATAAAGTGTGAAACCACAGGGTACTAAAGTGATAAAGTGCAAAGCCACAGGGTACTAATTTGATACACTTTAAACCACAGGGTACTAAAGTGATTAAGTGAGAAACCACGGGTAGTAACTTGATACACTTTAAACCATAGGGTACTAAAATGAAAAAGTGTGAAACCACAGGAGGGTTTTTGAAGTTTTCCCAAAAAAAAAAGAAAAAAAAAATTGTTACCCCAAATTTGATGGAGCCACTGGCCTTGAATTCCCAGTCCATCACATAATCGTAATTCCCCAGCGCAGCCACCATCCTCACAACCAAACTCACTTCCGGTCGCACCTCCCTTATCTGCAATTTCACCATCATCATAAACATAAAGCCCAAACCCATATATCAACCTACCGAAAAAAAATAAAAAGAGAAATCTAATTACTAAAAATACACATGCAGTTACTTTTAATCATATTGCCTTCATGCACTTACCACTCCTTCCGGTAACCCGAACTCCGTGTGCCGCCACGCAACGTCGCCGGCGTAGCGCTGGAACACGCAGAAAACGTTCTCAATTTTGATAGGCTTGCCATCCTGCCCGGCGTAGTACCCGTCCAAGAATGCCGCGCCGGCTGGGCAATCAGCCTCGGGCACGAGAGGGGAGGCCCACAGCCCGAACCCGAACTCGCCCTCGTCGAAGAACGTCCGGTAGTACCACTCGTCGACCGGGTCCATGTATGGCACGAACAGCTCCGACACAAACCCTCGGTAGAGGACGCGGCGGCATGCACACTTCTCACCATCGTAGACGGACGCGAGGGAGATGATGGCACCGGCGCGGACGTCGTAGCTCAGGTGGAACTCCCAGTTAGCCCACCTACATGAATTAAATTTTTAATTGAGCTTCAATGCTTTTAAAAGTACCGGATTATTCGCGCTTATAAATTTTCGGCTTTTGGATAAAGAAATGTGCGATTAAAATAATACCGGTCCTTTAAAATTGAGTGGATAATTTGTTGAATAGTATAATTTAACAAGTAAAAATGATCAAAAAAATTATATCTAATTGTTAAAAAATTACAAGCTTTAAAGAGTTTTGTGCTTTTAAAAATATCATAACAGGACTCTAGAAAATAATATTATAGTATTTTATATTCAATAATATGCTGTTTGGATCGCTCAAAATCTTCATACGATAGTTTATGCTACAAATTCCCTCAAGCGGAAAATAAGAGAAAATATAATAGTTTTCTTGGTTGATACCTTTTGCTTCGAGTTATAAATTTTTATTTTTCTCCCCAGATTTGTGCATAAATATCTAATAACTTGTTAGAAAATGGAAAAAAAAAAAAAAAAAAAAACAATTAGGCGTAGTAGCTAGCTTAGCTCCGTAGCTACCTGATAATGTTGCCGTTGATCTCGAACCCTGTCCCCTCCGGCTGGCCGACCGATCCCGACTTGGTGCGCCGCCGGTAGTCGGTCCCCTCCGCCTTGGGCACCGGCAGCTGCACCCGATCCCTATACTGGACGATCTGCATCTCATCCATATCCACCACAATCGTTATTCCCTCCAGCGGCCTCGCGTAGAAGTTCGCGGCCTCCCCCGCCACGAAGCACGGCACCTTCAGCACCCTCTTCCCTTTCTTCCGCTCTCCGAACCATCCCACAGAGAACGTGCTGCATATCACTTGGCTCAAATCCACTCCTCTCTTCGCAACCGACTCGATGAACGGCGTGTAGCTCATCGGTAAGCTCACGGCCGCCGCCTGCTCCGCGAGAGTGAAGATAGGGTACCCGATGCCTCCGTATGTAGAATCGGAGATGATTTTGCTATTGGTTATATCGACGTAGATTTCGCGAGTCTCTTTCCCGGCGCGGGCGACGACGAAGGCTCGACGGGGCGGTCGCGGAGCGGCGGTGGGGTTGGATAGGAAGGAGAGGAGCTGGGGCTTGTCGGGTTCGTCGAGGCCGACGTAGTGGAAGGAGAGGGGGCCGGAGGAGGAGCCGAGAGGGGACGCAAGGATTACGCGGCGGATGGCGGTGATTTCGTCGGGGGTGAGGGAGTCGAGAGGGTGAGGAGAGGTTGAGATTAATGAGCACGAGGTAGAGAAGAGTGAGAGGAGGAGCGCCGAGAAGATCAAGGGGAACATTTTGGGGATGAATTAAAAGGTAACTCTGCTGCTGGAGTGAAGAGAAAAGCTGCACATGCTTCTTATGCCAATGATTCAAAAGCCGGCCGATTCGGTACTTGCGACGGTGATCCAATCGATAAAATAGTTGGATTTAATATTTGGAAAAACTTCAATTAAAAAAAATCATGTGATTTGACATTTTTTCACTCCTATACTTTATACTTTAGAGTGTATCGAGTTAATACTATGTGGTTCCGCACTTTCTTACTTTAATACCCTGTGGTTTAAAGTGTATCACGTTAGTGTTATGTGGTTTCATTTTTTTATCAAGTTAGTACCCTGGGTTTTCATTTTTTTTTTATTATTCATTTTGGGATATTTTTTTTGTTAAATCAGTGACACAGTTATAGTTAAAGAGTACTAAAATGAATATTCAATAAATCTAGATAGGATATCTGAAATTTTTTGTATATAATTTAACGAAATATTAAATCACAGGGTACTAAAATGAGAAAATGCGAAACCACAGAGTACTAACTTGAAACACTTTAAACCACAGGGTATTAGAGTGAGAAAGTGCGAAATCACAGAGTACTAACTTGATACATTTTAAATCATAGGGTACTAAAATGAAAATGTATGAAACCACATGGGGGTAATTTGAAGTTTTCCCTTAATATTTTGAACCATTTGAATCAATAACTGCGTCATTGAATCTGTAAATCGATCCGATTTTACTTAAGCTGAACAGTTTTTTTTTTATCAAATTATATTAAAAATTCAACAGTTTAAAATTAACTTAACTAATTTTATTTTCTTAGCACGTATAAATTTTATAAAAAAAAAGTAAAATTAAAAACTTATATATACTTAATTTGGCCCAAAAATTAATATTCTATAATTAATTATAATATTAGAATAATAATATTTATTGGCCTTTTTGCATAAAAAATCCACTTATTTTGGGCTTTTGCAAAATCGGGTCACTTTCTTCGTTTTTGCAGATTCGGTCCGCTTTTTCAGCAAACTGACCAAAATACCTTCATTACTTTTTCTCTTTCCTTTTTCTCTCTTCTCTTCGTTCTCTCGTTCTTTTTTTTTTCCGCCGAAAAAAAAGGCGAAGGCCGGAGCACCGCTAGGCGGGCTCTTCTTCTTCTTCTTCCTGCAGGAGCAATTTTTTTTCTCTTTTTCTTTTTCTTCTTCTTCTTCCTCCTGCTGGAGCATTTTTTTTTTCCCTCTTCTTCTTCTTCTTCTTCTTCTTTTTCTTCCTGTAAGAGCACGAAGCGCGCACAGCGACTTCCGGCCTCGCCACAGAGCCCGACCGCTCGACCCCGACGCCCCGCTCAAGCCGGGGAAGCTCTACTTCCTCGTCGACCTCCCCCGCGCCGACCCCGAGCCCGACCACCGCCGCGAGGGCGCAACCGGCGCCGGCGCCGCACGTTCCTACTAGTTGGGCCCGAAGGAACGGCCCGCGTCGACACGAGCGGCCGACGCTCGAAGCCCGACGTGCCGCTCAAGGCCGGAAGCCTTTACTTCCCTCCCACTGCGCCGACCCCGAGCCAACCACGCCGCGCGTCGATTTCACCATTACAACATTTAATGGTAAATGGTGGCACCATTAACCATTAATGGTGAAATTACACCATTACACATCTAATAGTGTAATGGTGTATGGTGTAATGGTGTAATTACACCATTACAGCCATACACCATACACTATTAATGGTGTAATGGTGTAATTTCACCATTAATGTGTAATGGTGCACCATTACACCATTTACGAAACCCGGCCAGCCGGGACAGCGAGCGCCCGCGCGGAGACCGCCGAGTCGACGTGCGGCCTCCTCCGCCGGCAACGGCGACGGAGAGGGAGGCGTGGCGTGCACCGGCCAACCTCAAAGCCTCGGCGACCCCGACCTCCCCCGGCTCCGCTCGACCCGACGCCCGCAGGCGCCGCGTGCACTGCCCGGCGTGCTGCGGCGCCAATCGAGCTCGGTGGCAGAGCTCGGCTCGGGCGCCGTCGCCGCGGCAGAGCTTAGCCGCGGCGCGGCGACGGCGACGGCGCTGAGGCGTTCTCCGCCAGAGTGGCTCTGACGGCCGCGATCGGCCCGAAGCTGCTGCGGAGCGCGGCGACGGCGGCGGGAATTGGTGGGTTTGGTGGACCCGTGCTTGGGCGCGGAGTACGACGCGGAGGAGGCCGCGGAGATGGTGAGCTGGCGGCGGCGGTGCATTGCGGGAGCCCGAGCTTGAGGCCGTCCATGGCGGAGGTCGTGCGGCCATGGAAGGAGAAGGCGTGCAAGTCGATCTCAGCCGTTCGTGCGAGATCGAACGGCAAGTGTGATTCGTAATTTCTCTTTTTTTTTTGTGTTTTCACTTTGTGTGTGGTATACTTATGGAGTGGTGATTAGAGGTAGAGTGAAAAGGAAAGGTGAAATGAGAAACATTGAAATGTGTGATAGCCAGAAATTGTTTGTTGAGAAATAAAAAAAATAGTATTGCAGAGTTTTGTATTGAGTTGCCAGCAATATTTGATAATTTTGTTTCAATGATGATTATGATGATGAGGAGGGGAGGAGGAGAAAGAGGATATGATGACGCCGACGCCGCGCCCACGCCGCCCCGCCGTGCCTCGTTCCTCTGCGCGGCAGTAGCGGCGGTGAAGCTCTGCGCGGTGACGGCACCCCAAGCCGAGCTCTGCTTGCGGAGCTCGGGGGCGCCGCGGCACGCACGGGGCCGGTGCACGGCGGCCGGCGCGGCGTCGGGGGTCGAGCGCAGGGCAGGGAGGTCGGGTCGGCCGAGCTCGAGGTCGGCCGTGCACGCCAAGCCCTCCCTCTCCGTCGCCCCCCGCCGCGAAGGAGCGCGCACGTCGACCCGGCGGTCTCGCCACGGGCGCTCGCTGTCCCGGCTGCCGCGGTTCTTCGTAATGGTGTAATGGTTACACCATAATGGTGAAATTACACCATTAATGTGTAATGGTTACACCATTTAATGGTGTAATGGTGAAATCGCGCGGCGGTGGTCGGGCTCGGGGTCGGCGCGGGGGAGGAAGTAGAGCTTCCCCGGCTTGAGCGGGGCGTCGGGGTCGAGCGGTCGGACTTGTAGTCCGACGCCCGGCCTTCCTCGGGCAACTAGTAGGAACGCGCGGCACCGGCGCCGGCGCCGGTTGCGCCCTCGCGGCGGTGGTCGGGCTCGAGGTTGGTGCGGGGGAGGTCGACGAGGAAGTAGAGCTTCCCCGGCTTGAGCGTCGGGGTCGAGCGGTCGGGCTCCGTGGCGAGGCCGGAAGTCGCCGTGCGTGCCCCGTGCTCTTACAGGAAGAAAAAGAAGAAGAAGAAGAAGAAGAGGGAAAAAAAAAATGCTCCAGCAGGAGGAAGAAGAAGAAGAAGAAAAAAAAAAGAGAAAAAAAAAATTGCTCCTGCAGGAAGAAGAAGAAGAGGAAGAAGAGCCCGCCTGGCGGTGCTCCGGCATTCCCATTTTTTTTCGGCGAAAAAAAAAAAAAGAACGAGAGAACGAAGAAGAGAGAGAAAGAGGAAAGAGAAAAAGTAATAAAGGCATTTTGGTCAGTTTGCTGAAAAAGCGGACCGAATCTGCAAAAACGAAAAAGGTGACCCGATTTTGCAAAAGCCCAAAATAAGTGGATTTTTTATGCAAAAAGGCCATATATATTTGATATAATAAAATATAAAATAAAAGGTAAATATTTATGACATTATATTATTATTGATTGAATCAGTAATTCTTTTTTTTTGAGAGAAAGGTAGCATGCTACCGCTTCATTTATTAGGGACGTGAATTTAGCAAAGGGGAGAAGCAACTAGGCTTCAAAAAAAAAAAAAAAAAAAAAAAAAAACACAACCTCTAAACACAGTATTCCTCCCACGCACTAACGGTAACGCGAAGATCCGTCAGCACCTGTCTCACCGTGCGCTTTGTGTCGTCAAAAATTCTTCTGTTTCGTTCTAACCAGATGGCCCGCCAGGTAGCTAGTAGGATAACAGACTCCTTCCTTCCTACAGCTCCCCGTTTACCCCGACACTCATTCCAAAGGCTGTCAATAGACAAACATGCCCTTAGGAAGGCCTTATTAGGCAATAAGCATCCCAGCAGTGCACGTGTAACATCACAAGTTAAGAATAGATGATCAACAGTCTCAGCTTCATCCAAACATAGCGTGCATGCGGCCACGCCCAACCAACCCCTCTTCGCAAGATTGTCCTTAGTGAGCACTTTCTTCAGCAATACCAGCCACCCGAAGATTTTCACTTTAAGTGGGATTTTACTTATCCAAATCATCACAAACTTCATCTCAGTTACACCGTCGTTCTGCATAAAATTGTACAAAGATTTAACCGTAAAGACTCCCGAATTACACCATCTCCATATAGTTTCATCCCCAAGTTCAGATAGGTTGCAGGTGTTAACTAGATCTTTCAATGCCACGATTGAGTCGTCGTCTGCGGTGGAGTATGCCGTAAACCCTTGTAAAATCCTTTGCCACCTCCAGCCGTCCGTGCCTATAAACTTCCCAACTCGTTGGTTTTTCATAACTACGGCATTGAATATATGCAGGAACATCGATTGAAGAGATATTTGTGCACACCTTCTGTCCCTCTAAAAGCTCACGGAAGTACCATCCCCTATGCTGTAGGAGACCCCGCACCAGAAAATCTCTCTAGTTAACATAACACTCTGCCACCACTGGGAGAACGGTTTGAATGAGATTCCTTCTCTCAAGGGTATCCTTCTAGTATAATACGCCCCTCGTATAAAATTTCTCCAGAGAGTATTCTTGTCTGAAAGGAACCTCCACCACCATTTAGCTAGTAACGTCACGTTCATTATCTCTAAATCCAGGACCCCAAGGCCGCCCTCCCTTTTGCTCCGACAAACCGTCCTCCACCGGACCAAACATTGACCCCCGAAAATGGTACTCCTTCCTTTCCAAAAGAAGGCTCTCCGAAGTGCTTCAATACGTTTAACAACCAATTTTGGTGCTCTGAACACAGAAAAGAAGTAGAGGGGTAGGTTCGAGATTACCGAGTTGACCAGGACTAACCTGCCCCTAGTGGAAAGGAGTTTAGCCTGCCATCCTTCTATCCTTCGTTCAATCCTGTTGATAATTGGCCACCAGTCTGACTTGCGTAGTCTTCTATTCGTAAGTGGAAGTCCCAGATATCTTGTAGGGAAAACACCTACTTTGCACCCTAAAATTTCAGCCAATCTGTCGCCTTGTTGGATGTTTGAACCTAAATAGAACAGTTCCGACTTGCTCCTGTTAATTTTCAACCCCGAGGCCCACTCGAAGATATGCCAGACGAAACGGAGATTCCTCACTTGTCTTTTCTTGGCCTCATAGAAGAAGAGGGTATCATCAGCGTACTGAATAAAAGCTACTTTTGTATCGTTAGTAGGCCCCACCCCTTTCAACAGGCCGCTGCTAACAGCTTTATTCATCACTCTTGCCAGACCTTCAGCAACTAAGAGAAATAAATAGGGCGAAAGGGGATCGCCCTGGCGGAGGCCCCTCTTAGTTTTAATCCATTTGGTCGGGGTGCCGTTAATAAGAACAGCGACTTTCGCCTTATCTATACATTGTTCAATCCAACTACACCAGATAGGCGCAGCCCTGAGCCACTGCAAGATCTTCAGAAGAAAGTCCCAACTCACTTTGTCGTATGCTTTTTCGAAATCAGCTTTTACACCGACAGTCTCTACACCCATTTTTGAGCACCAGCTGACCACTTCACTTGCAGTTGCAAACGAATCTAAGATTGATCGACCCTTAAGAAAGGCTGTTTGCGAAGGAGAAATAACACCATGGAGAATGCCTTCCAGCCTATTAGTGAGTACTTTCGAAATAATTTTTTGTACTCCATTAATCAGACTGATAGGCCGAAAATCATTAGCTGTCTTCGCCCCTTCATCTTCGGAATTAGACAGATGTACGAATAGTCAAGGGGGGCGGAGTTTAGAGACCCCCCAAACAAATCACTGAAAATATTGAACAAATCCGCCTTGAGTGTTTCCCAGAACACCTGAAAAAATCTAAGGTTGAAACCATCCGGCCCCGGTGCTTTATCTCCTCCAAGTTGGAAGGTCACTTTTCTTATCTCTTCCATGGAGAACGGTATAGTGAGGTTGCTGTGATTTAATAACAGCCTATCTAAGAACAGCTCGCTCCAATCACCTGTTGACCGTCTATCGCCTCCTCCAGGTGCAAACACTCATTTAAAGTGCACATAGAAATATTCCTTTAAGTCCTCCTTTCTTTGTAGTGTCTTGCTATCGTCTTCTACTGTTCCGATGGTGTTCTCCCTTCTTCTCCTATTAGCCATAGCGTGAAAGAATTTCATATTTCCATCACCCTCTTTGAGCCAGTGTTGCCTAGCGCGCGTCTTCCACAGTATTTCTTCGTCAAGGATCACTTTTGACAGTTGCCGCTTGAGCTGATTCCGTCTCTCAACCCGTTGAGTCGTCAGGAGCTGTTGCTCTTCCAAGGTATCGAGTTTTTGAATCTCGTCTGATAAATCCTTCTTCGTTCTGTAAATATGGTAGAAATGAACCTTGGATCACTCTTTAATTCTTTTTCGGCAATGTCTAAGTTTAGCCGCAAAGGTAAGTGCACTTGGTCCGGTGAGTGTAAGTTCCTCCCACCATACAGGCACCAAAGAACGAAAATCCTCACGCGTTAACCATACTTCCTCGAATCTGAACAGCCGACGGGACCTCTTATCCGCAGTAGATAAAACGATCGGAGCATGGTCATATGTGATTCGCGGCAATGCAATTGCCTTTGTAAGCGGGAAAGACTGATCCCACTCAGTGGAAACAAGAAACCGATCCAACTTGGCCATGGTAGGACACTGCTGCATGTTGGACCACGTGAAACTCTGATTACCCAGTGGGATGTCGATAAGCTCCATAGAATTTAGTAAATCTGTAAACATCGTCATAAGGCTAGTACTCTAGCTACTCCCTCTTCTCTCATTTCGATTTCTGGTAAGATTGAAATCACCACATGAAATCCACCTTCCACAGCAATAGTTTTGAATCTTCATTTGGAGTTGGGCTACTATACTCTTATGAGTACGATCGTTTTCGTACTTATATATCGTTTCGATGATAGAGCATCCGAATCGACGATCCATACCGTTAAATATTATCTAGAGTATTTAAAATTTTTAAACATTAAATTTCATAACTTTTTTTACATTATTTATTTTACGATAAAAAAATCTCAAAATTAATAATTTGAAACGATCGGTATGAGATTCTTGTTAGTTTAACAGTGTGAAAGTATCGGTATGAGTTGAATTTTTAATAAAAAAAATTCTATTCACTGTCTAGATAAAAGATCAATAACTCCGATTTCAAATTGAAGAATCCGATTATTTATTTTTAAGATCTCGTTCGATTTTGATCATCCATTTTATACTCATTTGATGGACTTTGTTATGATTTTAAAAAATTATAAAATTTAATTTCTAAAAATTTTAAATATTTTAGATCATATTTAATGATATGAATTGAATATGAAAAAATCTATGCTAATAAGAATATAATAGACCTATTTCTTTATCGGATCTAATTTTTAAAACATTAATTTATTCTCGTGGGCGCGTGTGCGGAGGAGCTAAATAAAATTCTCGATATTCGTCACTAGTGTGATTAGTTGCACTGGACCAATAATGAGGTATAGGTCGTAATCCCACCCACGAACATTCAAAGACCAACTCATTTTTAATTATCTCCTCACTTTTTTCTTTTTAATATTAAAGATAAAAAAACCGACGATTCCTAAAACAAGTGTCAAAGGGTTTGATGGTTGATACCCAAAACCCAAGTTCGAATCCTACTTGATTCACATTTTTAGCTAAGTTTATTTCTAAATAAAATAAACGAAGCGGGTAGCGTGCTATCTATCTCTCTAAAAAAATATTAAAAATAAAAAAAAGTACACAAAATTCTAGAATATTTAGTTTACAATCTAAAAAAAAAGGGAATACGACAACTCTTTATGTTTGAGTTAATCTACACATTTTAAATTTTAATATTTAAAAAAATTGTTGATAGAACTAGCATATAAAAACTTGGATTGTAGATGATCAAATTGTCGGATTATAATTTTTTTCATATTGTAAACCTAGCATCAATAGCACACATAAATTGCAAACCCTAAAAAAGCCCTCTCTGTGTTTGGCCGCATGGTTTGATTTTGAATTCTCATTAATGCTCATTAGCATGGTATATACAGCGAGTATTCATCCTCATTCATGCTTATTTGAAGGGTAAATACAATGCATTCTTTTTGCTTCGTGTGGTGTCCTATCAGGCACGGTGGTTCACCTTTTTCTTTTTCTTTCTCATCCACATTCTAGTCGTTCATCTTTATTTTAATCAATATTTCTAAAATAATAGATTATTTAAATCTATAGATTATTAAAGCAACATTTCTCTAGTTCAATTAAACATTTTATTCGGACTCTCAATCGACTATGGATAATTTGCATCAACCCAACCGAGTAAGGTGATAGCTAATATTATTAGTGATACAATAGGGCATTAGATTTTTTTTATTAATATATTTTTCTTTACACTGATATTTTACTTTATTTAAATTAAAAATTATTTGGTACATTTTGGTAAAATAACTTTTTAGTAAATTAATTATTTTATTTTTTTTAAAATCATAATAACCATATATGTTGGGAAATAAACTTGGAGATTTAATTATGATTTGCCTTTTAACATCTAGAGGACGTGCAGATTGGCTGTTGGATTAAGGGACTCTCAATCACTATGGATTATTCGCATCAAATGATCAAGACCATTTCTTGCAAACCACATGAAATTAACCATATGCCAACAAAAATAGAAAAAAATAAATCAATAACCAGTATTCACAAACAACAATAATAACAAAGTACAACTAAAAACAATTAATGTAGTAATTAATTATGTTTTTATATACTATAACAACACGACCAAAAAAGAATAAATTCACAATTAAAAAAAAGCATATCATATAGATATAATAAAAAGAGAACTCTAAAGTGGCCACGCGTCACCTTCCCAGCGACCCCCCCTTCTCAGCTCTGCCCGATCCCTTCGCTTGCGCCGAGCGGGGTCACGTGCCTCCCGCCCCGCCTCTCTCCTCTCGGTAGGCCCAGATCCGCTGCCCTCCTCTCTCCGATCCCTCTTCTCTCCGATCCGAGCCCCACCCCCCCGTCGGGTGTTTGTCGGGCCCTACTCTGACCTCCTCCTGTGCTCGATGTACGTGCATTCCATCGCTGCGCCAGGGTTGGCCAGAGTATGGGAGTGCCCGCGGTATCTCTTCTCTCTGCTCCCCATGTGCATCCCGATTCTTCTATCTCTGCAATCCCTTCCTCTAAGCCCCGATTCCGTCCCCGACGCCGCCGGAAGTGGGTGGGGGATCTGCCCCTTTCTTTCCTCTGCCGTCGTCCTCCCTCCTCCTTCCGGATCTCTCAACCTACAGTCTGCTCAGGAAATGGCAATAAATAGTCCTAGCACTATGCAGAGGGGGGCAGCTTGCTTGCTTGCCTATGTTTGAAAGGTTTGTTGTAGTTGTTTGCCGGTAGCATCTCCTCTAATACTCTCTTTACTGTCTTTGTGGCTTCAGCCCTGTCCTGCCATCATTCTTCTCGGGCTGTGGCCCCTGCGGAGCCCTATTGTCACGTCCCGGGGTCCCTTTTTAGTTTGGAAAAACAGCGGAAACGACTAAATTTTTTTTTGAAACACCTGACCCCAGAGTATGTCAGATCCGCCACAAATACAGGGAATCCACTGTTCACACGGACAGAGTCTCCCCTGTATTTGCACGGCGTCGCACAAGTACAAAAGTACAAATAGTATACAACCACAACTAAATGAATATACAGATAGCTATACATTCATACATTCACCATTCACACCGTAGTTTTACATTCAATGTTTAAACAGAAATCCACGAAAAATCCTTTTGAAAACTGTTTCCTACACGGAAACCTTTATTCGTTAAAAACGCTATCACGAGGGGTAGAAAACCTTTTATTTTACAAAATCCAGAAATCCACANTAGAACAGCTAAACCGGTCGAAACGAGCTATTGGACTAATATGAACGGAGTCCGATACGCGCCAGAAGCCAACTCTACTCCGTGGCTTCTCCGGAAAACCGGAGTTACTATTCACTTAAGTGAAAACTAAAAGTCGCGTATCTTCTCCATTTTAGCTCATTTTCGCCCGAAACTTGACGAGTACTTATGTAATTAAATTACACACATAAACATCATCAACAGAGAGTTTAGTAGCACTGTCGAAAAAAATCTCAGTCCTTACACCTATCCTCGCATTGTTCTTTCCGGACTGTGCCCCGTGCGCGTTGTACTGCTGCCTCATCACTTTTGGTGAGTGGGCAACAATCTATTTGCTTTGGGGTTCTGACTCCCAACGACCTTCTTCGGTCCTATTAACCTTTTTCTGAAAACCGTGTTTCGACAAAAAAAATAGGCTTTATACTTATCATATAAAAAAAACCCAAGAAAAAAAGCTGAACACTTTTGATTAACTGGGCGGTGTTCTACACGGGCTAAATTATTGTGCTCTTTTCTTACCTCTGTTTAGTAGCTATAACTTATGTTGGGTTCAGGATTTCTTTCCCGGCCTTCTTCGGGTCCCTCAGAAATTTGAATTTTGCTGTTTTCTAACAATCACTTATTATCGAAGTGCGGTTCCAACAAAGGCAAAAAAATTAGTCCTTTATACTTGACACATATAAAAGTGGGGTAAAAACAATTCTGAGGTCTTTTGCTTGGAATTTTTTGGGTTCCTCCGAAACTGGAATTTAGCTGTTTGAAAGTCCTATGTACTTGATGCATAAGAAGAAAGGTAAAAAATTTGCTGGGTGCTTTTGATGGCTTGGACTGTGTGCTGCTCACTCTAAAGAAAAAAAAAAAAATTGCTTAGGCCTTTTGATGACTTGGACTGTGACTTCCGCATTGTGCGTGGACTTCTTTGGGTCCCTCCAAATCTTGACTTTAAACCCCCCCCTCACCCCCCTTACCGCCCCCCTTCCCCCTTCAAGCATTCCGCATAACCAGCTGGTAAAATTGCTTATATACTTATGGTTACGCACTTGGAATGTCTCTGCTGTTGCTTTCGATAATTCGCAAAAACGTCCTCTCTGTTATTTCTACTTAACATGTCTTGTGGCTAGTTGGGCAAATATTTATGTGACGTTCATTTATTTCTGTAAAAAAAAAAATAACCCATCTCATTAAGTACGTATAATAATTTGCCTTTGCATTGACCCTAGTTTCTGTCTTGGCAGCAGTTATTGAGATATCGGTAATTCAGCTTTCGAACACTATGTTACTTGGTGAAATTGCCGGGAAGCTGGGCGTTGAAACGCCCGAGTGTATTGTAACTATAAGAAAACAGACATTTTGTGGCAAATCTAATGGCCACAAAATGAAACAAATTCGCCACAAGAGGTCTTTTGTGGCGAAACTGATTTCGCCACAACTTCGCCACAATAGGACCGCTACAAAAAGTTTTAATAGCCAAAATAAAATTCGCCATAAATTGTTCTATGAATTTGCAGCAATATAATTCGCCTCAATACTTCTAACATCCGCCACAATTAGTTAACATATGGCTACAGATATTGATTAAAATAATAATAAAATATCTAACATTTTGTGAGAAAATTATTTTTGGCCACAATCGACATCGTATAATTTATGGCAAATTTTAATACCAGCTACAAATAGTATTGAATTTATTGTGAGGATATTTATTTGTTGGCCACACATGATGTCAGATATTTTGTGGCAAAATGCAATATCGGCCACAATTTTAGTTGCAACTATAGTAGCGAAATTAAGTACTTGGTTACAAATAGTCTCGTACAAATTATGGCGAAATATGTATGGCTACAAATAATATTATATTTGTTATAGCGAAATTTAGTTTTGGCTATAAATAATTTAGAAAATTTTGTGGCCAAATGTTGTTTCGATCACTATAATCGTTTCAAATTTTATATGTATATAATATATTGTGGCTATTTATTATTTTGCCACAGATAACTTGTAGTATTATTTGTTAGTGGGCGTTTTAGCTCTAAAAAAATAGATTTTACAGATTATCACCGTATCACACTGAATACTACTTAACCAGAATTTAAACATAATATCAATCACAATATTCAAGACATATACGCCATAATACAAAAAACGACTATATGTTCAAGTGCCACAATCAAAATAAGCTAACAGTTAATTGTTCACATCAAGTATCATTTGCACCAAACCACATAAGTTTTTAATCTCATCAAAGTCACATCTCATATTACTGACTTTTTAGAACAACGAAAAAAAAACTCTAAACTAAGAGCGAAATGAAGTGCCTGAGATGATCCAACTTGAAAATATTGAGTATCCAAGACTTAGTCCTATAGAATTAAAAAGAATAGTGATAAGAATAGTGCATATTATCTATTTTTTTCATCAAAAAGCAAAAGATACCTAAGACATACTAAATTAAATATAGTATAAGCTGAAATAATTGCAATTGTATAACTTACATTTTCTGTTGACGCTAGCTGAAAAGTATAGACAATCCCATTTGTGAAAGTTGTTCCATCATGCTACGCATCTGACTAAATAATTTAAAGTTAAATTATGAAATCATATAATTTTTATCACGTGCATGTTAATGTGCCATGCATTTTACAAAGTCAATGATCTTTATTCCTCTAAAATATTACACATATTTATTGACTTATGAATAAAAATAAAAATAAAAATAAAATAATGAACTCCAAAATTAGAAAGGGAAATAATTAAATCAAACTTTTATTAGTAGAAGGAGTGTCAATCAAATAAAAAAGGTTTAGGGATCTTTTTCAAAATAAGCTAAAGTTCAAAAGATGTTTATATATTTTGACCAAAATTACACTTAAGCATGAGGGCAGATTTACATGTATACCTATTAAGTAAATCATTAACTTTAAACTTTGACCAACATATATATATATATTTTCACCAATCTTTCTTTATAAAAAGTAAATCATCAACATGTATACCAGATTTACATGTATACATTTTAACCAACCTTTCTCTATAAAAAATAAATCACCAACTTTAATCTTGACAAAAAAAAATTTCTTTTTTTTTAAACTTTGTTTTCTTTTCTCTAACTGTTCAGTAAATAGTGAGGATATAGATCCTATCTAAACTAAATAAGTGCATAGATGATTTTCAGATGGTTTAATCCACTAATATTTTATCATCCGCAAAAAAAACTCACAGAGTAATAAATATTATTATAAATCATATAACTCTAAAAAAAAATTGATTATATAACATCTTGTTAAACTTATTATAAATACAAAAAAAATTAAAAAACTAAAAATCTAAAACTCTTGTTCCTAATAAAGAATGGGTTATGAATATATAAATAAAATTGCCATATATTTTATATAAGAGTATAATCATTCAAAATTACATCTGCATATTTTCAATTAAAAAAAAAATTCAACACCCATCTAGATCTAGAGAGAGAGGGAGGGGGATAGAAAGAGCATACTTGCGAGTGTTAGTTGGAATGAAGAAGACCACGTTGCTCCTGCCGTTCGCGGTGTTGAATTTGAAGGTCTTGATCACGAGGTTGTTGCTAATGCAAAGCGACGCGACAGTTAGATTTGCAGGAAATGCAAATATGGAGACGGCGAAAAGTTGTGGAAGCATCCGTAGGAGATCTCACAAACCCCATGTTGTTATCAATGTCCTCTACATAGAAGATGAAATCTCGAATATAATGTTGCCGGTAAAGCGAGGTGGCACAAGAAACGGAATCGCCGGAGAAGCCGTGGAAGGTTAATGGGGTGGACCGGTCGAAGTGGGAGGCATGCTATGAAAAAAATTTAGGATTTTTAAGTTTGTTTAAGGTGTGTTTCGTTTGATATAAAAAAGGGTGAAAACAAAAATTCGGATGAAAAATAATTTGCAGGTTCAAACTTAAAAATTTTTTGTCGATCCCTCTTTTATTTTCCACGCGAGACCGACAAAAAACGAAATGCGTATAGCGAAAATCGCGGGTCACACCTCATCTCCTCACGAGCATGTTTTCACGCGATCCATGAGGCCATTTGGCCTCATGGACCGCGTGAGAGGGAGGTCCATGCTGGACCTCCGTGTGTGTGTGTGTGTAGGCCATGGCTACTATACTATTATGAGTATTGGAGTCCTCGTACTCATAAGTTGTTTTCGATAATAGAGCTTCCGAATCGACGATCCACTCCGTTAAATATGATCTAGAGTATTTGAAACTTCTAGAAAATAAATTTCGTAAATTTTCGAAATCATAATAAAGTCCATCAAGTGGGCATAAAAGGAACGGTCAAAATCAAACGACGTTCTAAAAAAAGATGATTAGATCCTTCAATTCAAGATCGGAGTTATTGTTCTTTATCTATGTAGTGAATAGAATTTTCTATCAAAAATTCAACAAATTCCGATTCTTTAACACCGTTAAACTAGCAAGTATCCCATATCGGCCGTTAAAAATTGTCAAATTTGTGACCTCTTGATCGTAAGGTAAATGATGTCGAAAAATTATAAAATTTGATTTCTAGAAGTTTTAAATGCTGTAAATAACGTTTAACGGTGTGGATCGTCGATTCGAAAGCTCTATCATCAGAAACAACTTATGAGTACGAGGGCGATCGTACTCATTAATAGTATAGTAGCCGGACCCTATATATATATATATATATAATTATATATATATATATACTATATATATATATATATACACTTATAATTTACGCGGTCCACGAGGCCATTTTGGCTTGGTGGACCGCGTGAGAGGGGATCCATGCTGGACGTCCCTCTCGTGTCTGTGTCTATATATATATATATATATTATATATATATATATATATATAATATATATATATATATATATATATATATATAATTTGTTTATTTTTTTATTATAATAATATTTATTTATATATAAAGATAAATATAATATTTTATCTATAAATTTGTAATATTATTAATATTTTGAAATATATAATAATTATATATTATGTAATATATTTATTATAATTTAAAATATATTTAATCTATAAATAGAAATCATAAAAATAATATATATAAGATAATAATTAATATATATTAATAATATATATAATAAAAAATATATTAAATAATTTTTTATCTTTTTTTTTTCCTGCAAACCAAATACTAAACAACTTAAAACTTTTTTTCCACTGAAAATTTTTTTTCACCGACATTTGTTTTGTCCACAGTTTTACGTGGAACCAAACGCACCCTTAGAATTTTTTTCGTTTTGCTCCAGAGGAAAAGCTGAAAAGGCGCTATATGCCTTGCAGTACAAGAAAGTTTCAATAAAAAAATTAGGGCAACCTTTTGTGGCCAACTATTATTTGGCCATACATATAGGAGTTATTAGTGGAGAAATTGTAAAACAACAACAAATACAAAGCAATTTTTATGCACATTTTTACCATTGTAATTTTTGTGGCCAAATATTATAACTAGCCACAAAACACATTTAGAATTTAGGGTTAATTTCACTAGTGCCCTTCAAAAGGTTGATAATATCGTAAATACCCTCACAAAATCAGTAATATCATAATTACCTCACAAAATATATAGATTCTTTCAAATCTACCCTTATTTGTAAACTCTGTTAAATTCATGTGAGATTAAAAACTAATTACCAATTTTGCCCTTCATCCTTGAAAGGTATTGGAGGTTATAGTAAAAAAATATATATTCAACTTCCTCAACTATAGACTATTTTGAAAAAGATCCCTATTTTTTTTCCTTGTGTAAAAACCCCATTCAATTTTCATTTTTTTGATTTAAATTAACAACGGTGAATTTCTTGGAATTTTCGAAGCCCTAGTCCGCGTGCTGCGGCTATCTGTACGGCAAACGACGTTTTTGTAAATAACTTTGCGCACACTCGTCGGATTGTCGAACCAAGCGTTCCAACGCGTTTAAAATACCCTCAATCAGGTTTCTACATAATCAAAATAGATCAAAACCTCACTTGGGCAAAACCCCTCTTTGGGATGCCCTAACATGCCATTTTTGCATTTCCCCTAAATTTATCTTATTACTAAGCAAAAGAAAGCTTAGATACACATGGAAAGCTCTCTAATAAGGTTTCAAAGCTTTTAGAACCATCCCTAGGGCATCTACTTCGAGCCCTAGAGATCCACCATGAGAGGGGTCCAAGACAATCATGGATTTCATGGTTTCAAGGTCCCTAGAGGGTTTCCTCACTTGTAGAGAGATCAAAACCCAAAAATCTAAGGTCTAAACCCAAACTCTAAACTCATTTTTGCATTAAGGACTCACCTTTGCCCAAGCTCCACCCAGGCCTTCTTGTTGGAGAGCTTCTAGAGCCACCCAAGCCTCCAAATCCACCTTCTCCAAGCTTTTCTCCTTCTTCTCCAAGCCCTAGCCCAAGCTTTTAGAGAGGGAAAGAGAGGAAATGAGAGGGAGAGGAGAGGAGATGGGTTTTGCTGTGAAAATAGGAGAGGAATAGGCCAAATAACATGTTGTGACATTTGCAATTAGGCCCCTCAACTTAATTCTGTAGCAGACTTCACCCCTGCTGCCAGAGCCCCTGTGTACCGGTACACGGATTTGTGTACCGGTACGGGCCTGCGCAGAAGCCCAAACCCGAGAGCAAGGTCGCTCGGTTTCGCAGCTTGTTTACCGATACACGGGTCCCGTACCGGTACACCTTCGCGCAGACTCAAACCCGAGAGCAACCTGTGCTCGGGTCGCTTGCTGTACCGGTACAGCCATCAGGCGTACCGGTACACAATGCTCCAAATTTCAGGTTTGGCTCCGATTCGACTCTATTTCGCGCCGATCGATGCCAAACTCATACTAATACCTCTTTAACTCATTTTTACCCTTCCAAACGTGTTGGAATGCAAAATGGTACTCACCAATACATTTCTCTCGACACTTTAACCAATTTGATTAAAGTTCGATTATCGTTTTCGGGTTTCGATACGTTACATTCTCCACCCCTTATATTTAGTTTCGTCCGCGAAACTAGCTTAATTTAACTTAAATTCATACCTCAGTTCAGCTCGTTGAAGAGATGAGGGTAATGTTCCCTCATTGCGCTCTCGAGCTCCCAAGTAGCTTCCCGGTCGTCGTGATTACACCAACGAATTTTAACATACGGAATCTCGCGATTTCGTAGCTTTCTTACTTCTCGATCGATAATGTATGCCGGGAACTCCTCATAAGTCATATCCTCTTGAATCTTGGACGGTTCAAACGAGAGGACATGATCGGGGTCGTGAACATACTTGCGGAGATTTGACACGTGAAACACATCGTGCACTCCCGCAAGCCTTGGTGGTAACGCTACCTTGTACGCCACCGCGCCGACCCGTTCTAGTATCTCGAACGGTCCAAGGTACCGGGGACTTAGCTTCCCACGGATTCCGAACCGCTTAATCCCTCGCATTGGCGAAATCTTTAGAAACACGTGGTCTCCAACGGCAAATTCTATATCTTTCCTCCGCTTGTCGGCATAGCTCTTTTGCCGGGATTGCGCCGTAGCAAGCCTTTGGCGAACAAGACGGACTTTCTCCTCCGCCTCCCGCACTACATCGGGGCCAAGAGCCGCCCTTTCGCCCACATCGCTCCAATGAATTGGAGAGCGACACTTCTTTCCATAAAGGGCCTCGAATGGCGCCATCGCGATACTTTCTTGATAACTGTTATTGTACGCGAACTCCGCCATCGGAAGATGATCATGCCAACTGCCCTTATAATCCAGTACACACGCTCGAAGCATATCCTCAAGTATTTGTATTGTCCTCTCCGATTGACCATCGCTTTGAGGATGAAATGTCGTGCTAAAGTCGAGCCGCGTGCCCAAAGCCTCCTGTAGGCTCCTCCAAAAGTAAGAGGTGAACCTCGGGTCCCGATCCGACACAATAGACACGGGCACCTCATGAAGTCTCACAATCTCGTCAATATACACCTGAGCCAACTTGTCCCCCGACCATATAATATGAATCGGTAGGAAATGCGCCGACTTCGTCAACCGGTCCACGACAACCCAAATTGCATCGTGCCCACCTTGAGATCGCGGCAACCCGGTCACGAAGTCCATTGCAATATTTTCCCATTTCCAAACGGGTATAGGTAAACTTTGCAATTTTTCCGCCAGAAACCGTTGCTCCGCTTTTACTTGTTGGCAAGTAAGACTTTGCGCAACAAATTCCCCAATGTCTTTCTTCATGCCCGGCCACCAATAGTGCAACATCAAATCTTGATACATTTTGGTGCCGCCGGGGTGTATACTATACGGGGATTGGTGCGCCTCTTGCATGATCGCCCTACGGATATCCTTATTCTTAGGCACACACCAACAATTTCTAAACCGGAGTGCGCCGTCGGTCCCAATGCCAAAATCATCGGCACTACCGCTCTCAACTTCCTCGCGCACCTTTTGGAGATATTCATCTGAAGTTTGCAACTCTTTAATCTTCTCCAATAGCGTCGGTTGAACAACCAACGCCGCAAGTGTCGCCTGTACTCCCGGTGCTACCACCTCCAATCCAAGCCGTTGCATCTCCTTTTGTAGTAATGGCTGGGGTGTAATTGCCGAAGCCAGATTTTCCCCCGATTTTCTACTAAGTGCATCGGCCACGACATTCGCCTTCCCAGGGTGGTATAGAATAGTAACATCATAGTCTTTCAACAATTCTAACCACCGCCGCTGTCGCATTTTCAACTCCTTTTGGGTGAACAGGTACTTAAGGCTTTTGTGATCCGTATAGATCTCACAGTGTTCCCCGTACAAATAATGCCTCCATAGCTTTAGCGCAAAAATAACCGCCGCTAGCTCAAGATCATGAATAGGGTAGTTCTTCTCATAAGTCTTCAATTGGCGTGAAGCATAAGCTATAACCCGCCCATTTTGCATCAAGACACACCCGAGTCCCACGTAGGAAGCATCACTATATACCACAAAGGTCTCCCCCGGCGTCGGTAGAGCAAGCACCGGGGTCGTGGTCAACCTTTCCTTTAACTCCTCGAAGCTTCGCTCGCATTCGGGGCTCCAAACATACTTCACCCCTTTGTGTGTAAGGCGCGTTAGTGGAGTAGTTATTTTAGCAAACCCCTCCACGAACCGCCGGTAGTAGCCCGCTAGCCCTAGGAAACTGCGGACCTCCGATACACTCGTCGGGCGAGGCCAATCCTTAATTGCCTCCACTTTCCCCGGATCCACCGAGATACCATCGCCCGAAATTACATGACCAAGGAAAGTGACCTCCGATAGCCAAAAGTCGCATTTCTTCAACTTGGCATATAACTTCTCTTTTCGGAGTATTTCCAACACGGTCCTCAAGTGCTCCTCGTGTTCTTCCTCGGTCCGAGAATATACCAATACGTCGTCAATGAATACCACGACGCACCGGTCCAATAGCGGACGGAAGACTCTATTCATTAAGTCCATGAACGCCGCCGGGGCGTTAGTAAGCCCAAACGGCATCACCGTGAACTCATAATGGCCATACCGCGTACGGTACGCCGTCTTGTGCACATCCTCGGGCCGTATCTTCAACTGATGATACCCCGATTGAAGATCAATCTTTGAATATACCCTTGACCCCTGCAGCTGATCGAATAAATCATCAATCCTCGGCAGCGGGTACTTATTCTTCACGGTGACCTTGTTCAACTCGCGGTAATCCACGCAGAGTCGAAGTGTGCCGTCCTTCTTCTTAACGAATAGCACCGGAGCTCCCCAAGGTGACACACTCGGCCTCACAAAGCCTTTGTCGAGCAAGTCTTGCAACTGTGCCTTAAGCTCTTTTAGCTCCGCCGGTGCCATTCTATACGGGGCCTTCGAGATTGGCGCCGCCCCCGGGACCAAGTCAATAACGAACTCGATCTCCCGGTCCGGGGGCAATCCCGGTAACTCCGCCGGAAATACATCCGGAAATTCGCATACCACCCGAATGCCTCCCAAATCCGGGTGTTCTCTTTGGGCTTCTACCATTGTCGCCAAATAGGCTACACAACCACCTTTTATCATTTTCCTCGCCCGTGCCGCCGACACGGTCGCCGCGAAAAGTGAGCTTTTAGCTGCCTGATACACTAGCTCCTCTCGGTTAGGCTCACGAAACGTGATCACCTTACTCTCACAATCTATCACGGCATAATATTTGGAGAGCCAGTTGGTCCCCAAGATCACGTCGAAACCCCACATCCGGTTCAACACCAATAGATCAATCGGCATGACCCAGTCACCTATCTGCACTGGGCACGCTACACATTCTTCGTGAACATGAAAAGTATGCTTGACCGAATTTACCGTCCAATAGTCATAATGGTGCACGATCTTAATGCTATGAGTCCTAACGAATGATGCATCTATGAATGAATGCGATGCACCTGTGTCGAATAAAGCTCTAGCTCTGGTGCCTCTGATCGAGATAATACCTGCCACGATGTCGTCGGGGACATGAATCGGCTCCTTCTGCACCTGAGTGGCAAAAACCCGCCCACTCGGTGCCCTCGATGCCTCCGGCTGACGCGAAGAAGATGAACGTCCAGCCGACATAGCCAGTGGTAACCCCGCCTGCTGTCTCGGGGTATAAGGAACTGATGCCGAGGTAGGTGCAGAAGAACCCCAGCTTTGGCACTCCCGCGACATGTGCCCGGGCTGGCCGCACCTGAAGCACTTTCCCTCGCGCTGCGGGCATACCGGTGGCCGATGATCGCCACTGCAAATGACACAACGGAACGGCCTACCACTCCTCGACTGCTGTCGGGGATACTGAGGGGGTTTCTTTGCATTTGACCGGCCCCCGGCACCGCTCACCGCCCGCTTCTTCCCCTTGTCCCTTAACTCCGCCATTGCCTCGCGCTCCTCTCGCACGTGGGCGCTGCCGTGCTCCGCCCACAGGGCTCGATCAAAGACCTCCGCAAAGGTCGTCAACTTGAGGATTTGCACCCTGTCACGCCCCGGGACCGATACCAATTTGGCTCGACCCGAGCACGTCAAACAGACGCCGAACGGATAGGGTTTCCCCTATCCGTCCAAGGCTCATCACGCGTACAAATTCAAACAAGAAATGCACTAGCGGAAACATACACAAACGGCTTACACGAGGATAAGCAATAGCCATTAGTGAAAGAAAGGAAAACTAAACATTTACAAGTACTATGATTCATTTTTGATCATATACATTGCATCCATTTACATTCATGATTCTTTATACTTCATTACACATTGCATCATTTCATTCTTACATCACACTTACCTCAAAATAAGCTTTACATTCCTTTCTCAACATCACTAGTCATCAAATACAAAAGATGAACATAGGGTACTCTTCCAACAAAATATAAACCCAACTTTGGTGGCCTCTGACTAAGGCACGATACCTTTACCTCGGTCGCTCGCCGGCTCGCTCGGTCCCGGCTCTGTGGAAATAGTGGGGTGAGAACTACAACAAAGTTCCCAGTGGGCTCGGCCTCAACATCACCGACTTTCCCTCTAGGACTAACTTAGGCATAATAGAAAGGATAAGCTGAAATATAGTAACCAATCTACAACATGATGCTAGTATGCCTGAACAATAAGCAAGGAATATGCTCAACATTAACATATGCAGATTATGCAAGTTCTTTGTTCTTTTCACGTTACTCTTTGTTTTTTGTTCTTTGCTCTTTGTTCTTTATTCTTTATTCTTTAATCTCAAGGCTAACCCGGGGGTTTCGCCACATTAACTTGCTTCACATTAAGTCCATCATCGCAGGAACTCACCCGCTAGGACCGTCCTTCGGGTTTACTCCAACCCGTGATGCATAACTCCGGAGCGCATCGCCCGAGGGGGAGCGACCGCCCTCGAGCACGGAACTCATAGCAAGTATGATCATATCCTTAACTCAAAGGATTTATAAGTTCAATCTTGACTTTACACTAGCTCTAGTGTTCTTTCATCACTTTTTGTTGCCACTCTAGCAATCATTGTTCTTTACCATTCATTACTCTTGCTAACTCTAGCAATTATATTCTTTACATTCTTTACTTTTGGCTACCTCTAGCACTTCATGTTCTTTACTCCCCACATTACTTTAACTTTAAACATTGTCATTTTCATCATTCTTTACATTACATTGGTTCTTTACCTCACACTATCTCTAGTGTCATTTCACTTTAACTTTATCGAATGCCACTCGATCTATGTCATTGTGTCACTCTGTTCTTTTGCTCACTTTGGGTGCTCACTTTTCTCTCATGCATACACATAGGGTTTTCGACGTTTACATAGTTCTCATTCATCATATTATGCAAGTTGTACTCACAATCATGCATCATTACATTTTCATCATTACTTTACCCTAAAATGCATGCAACAATATATATACACATGCTCAAATGAATGACACATTAGGCATAGAGAGAAGTTCAATGAGTTTGAGAAGCACCACCCACCTCGTAGGCTTTCAAAGGTGCTCCGACGATTTTCTTGAGATTTATAGGCTCCTCGTTCTTCACCTGCGGCAAAACGAAGCCAACTTAGGCCATTTTGCCCATATCTTTCTATAAACTTTTCGTAACGTTAATCCGAGCGCACCAACGCGTCGGAAATACCCCCAATTAGGTTTCTAGAGGGTCAATTGCACTTAGAAATCCCCATGAGCAAAAGCCCCAATTTGGTGCCCTAGCTCCAATACATATATCAAACCTAGGGTTTGATCTCAATGGGAAGCAAAAAGAGCTTCATTATCCTCTAAAAAGTCCATTAGAACCATCTTTAAACAAATCAAAACCCTACTTAGGGTTTCACCATGAGAGGTGATGAAGCTCACGTCAAGCTTCACCATTTTCATGGTCTTGATCTCTAAAAAAGCAAAAGAAAAGCTTCCAATACTCTAAAAGTTCTATAAAAACCATCCTTGCTCTAATCCAAACCCTAGTTTGGGATTTAACATGAGAAGGGGCAAAGCTTACCTCTAAGCTTGCTCCTTCCTTGCTCTAGAGAGGAAGAAGATGAAGTTGCTTCACTCCAATAGCTTCTTCTCCACTTTCTTCTTCTTCTTCTTCCTTCCTTTCCTTTGTTTTCTTCTCCTTCTTTGTCTTCTAGAGAGAGAGAGAGAGAGGGATGAGTTTGGGTGTGAGGAAATGAGAGGGAGAGGCTCTCTCAGCCCTAAACATGACCCACATAATGCATTTTTACAGATAAGTCCCTCAGCTTTTATCTCATTACACTGCCCGAACTGGGCAGTTCGCGCAGCCGGGGGCCGGTCTCTCCTTCAGGGACCGGTTCCCGAAGGCTCTCCCCGCGCAGCCAGAGCTGTTGCGGGCAGGGCAACCGGTCTCTCTTTGGGGGACCAGTCTCTCGGGGACCGGTCTCTCAGGCAGGGACCGGTTCCCGAGAGCTGGTTTCTCAAGACTTAGCCGATTTTTCGGCTGTTTCAATTCATACGCGTTCGGGGACCGGTCTCTCCCACCAGGGACCGGTCCCCGAGAGCTCAAAACTGCTGAATGCAGATTTTGATTCTATAGCTCTCGAAAACCTCCCGTAACTCGCTTTTAATCATTTCAACACCTTCGGACTTTCCGAAGTGTACCATCCTCACTTTGGTCAATTTGACTAAAGTTCGACATCTTTATTTTCCGAATTTTCGGTATATTACATTCTCCACCCCTTAAAATAATTTCGTCCGTGAAATTACGCATACCTTAACTCGGCGACTTAAACATATGCGGATATTCTCGCCGTATGGTTTCTTTGAGCTCTCAAGTGGCTTCTCGCGCCGCGTGGTTGCTCCACTGGACTTTCACATAAGGGATTTTGCGACTCTGCAACTTCCTAACTTCTCGATCGAGGATGCACACCGGGTACTCCTCGTATGACATATCCTTACGCAACTCCACGGGCTCGTACTCCAATACATGTGTCGAGTTGCGAATATACTTTCGGAGATTGGACACATGAAACACGTTGTGAACTCCCGCGAGTCTCGGTGGTAGTGCGAGCTTGTATGCCACCGCACCCACACGTTCTAATACCTCAAACGGTCCGACATAACGGGGACTTAGCTTCCCACGGACCCCGAATTGTTTGACTCCTCGCATTGGCGATACTCTCAAAAATACACGGTCTCCAACCGCGAACTCTAAATCCTTTCTCCTCTTGTCGGCATAACTCTTTTGCTGAGATTGCGCCGTCGCCAACCATTGACGGGCAAGGCGAACTTTTTCTTCCGCCTCCCGCACCACATCTGGGCCAAGAGTCGCCCTCTCGCCCACATCGCTCCAATGGATAGGGGAACGACACTTGCGTCCATATAGTGCCTCAAAGGGCGCCATTGCTATACTTTCTTGATAACTATTATTATAGGCGAACTCCGCCATCGGCAAGAAATCATGCCATCCTCCTTTATAATCTAGTACTGTCACGCCCCGGGGTTCCTTTTAGTTTAAAACATAGCGAAAAAGCGTCTGAATTTTTTTTTTTTTTTCGAAAAGCCTGATCCCAAAGTATGCCAGATCCGCCACAAACACAGGGAATCCACTGTTCATACGGACAGTCTCCCCTGTATTTGCACGGCGTCGCACAAGTATAAGAAGTCACCCAGGCACAACCACAACAAATGAACATACAAATAACCAACCGTTATATATATATTCATACACTATTCACCACAGATTCACATTTATGCATTCAACATTTAAACATAAATCCACATCTATCAGTAAAAATGTTTCTAACCACAGAAACAGATTTTGAAATACTACGATGCAAAAACCACATAAAACCTTTGAAAACTGTTTCCTACACGGAAACCTTTATTCTTTAAAAACGCTACCACGAGGGGTAGAAAACCTTTCATTTCATAAAATCCAGAAATCCATTTATTACATTCACGAAAATCCATATTTTCGAATGTAAACAAACACTGAACCACATGAACCAACTAAACTATACATCAACCGAAGTAAGAAGGGTAAGAAACTAAACCGAAATAACCTGGGTCGGAAGCTCTATCGACCGCTACACGCGTACCTCACGCCTCGTCTCAACCCTCACCGCC
>NC_033627.1:6841723-6842839 GCF_001540865.1 Ananas comosus
TCTCCCGACCACGTAGTATGTATCGGCAAGAAGTGTGCCGACTTTGTCAATCGATCCACTATCACCCATATCGCATCGTGTCCGCCTTGTGATCGAGGCAAACCGGTAACAAAGTCCATCGCTATATCTTCCCATTTCCAAACGGGTATTGGTAGACTTTGTAGCTTTCCCGCCGGAAATCGGCACTCAGCTTTTACCTATTGGCACGTTAGACATTGCGCCACAAACTCCCCGATATCTCTTTTCATACCCAGCCACCAATAATGCTCTTTCAAGTCTTTATACATTTTAGTGCCGCCGGGGTGTATACTATAGGGAGATTGGTGCGCTTCTTGCATGATCGCCCTTCGTAACTCATCATCCTTGGGCACGCACCAACGATTTCGAAATCGAAGTGCGCCATCAGCTCCAATGCCGAAGTCTTCGGCATTGCCATTCTCAACTTCCCCTCGTATCTTTTGAAGATAAGGATCCGAGGCTTGAAGATCCTTGATTCTTTCCAATAGGGTCGGTTGCACAATTAATGCGGCAAATGTAGCCGGCACTCCCGGCGCTACCACTTCCAATCCGAATCGCTGCATCTCCTTTTGCAATAGCGATTGAGGCGTAATTGACGTCGCTAAGTTCTCCGCCGATTTTCTACTCAAGACATCGGCCACAACATTGGCTTTTCCCGGGTGGTATAAAATGGTGACATCATAGTCCTTTAGCAACTCTAACCACCGCCGCTGTCGCATGTTCAACTCTTTCTCGGTGAACAAGTACTTTAGACTCTTGTGATCGGTGTATACCTCATAATGTTCACCATACAAGTAATGCCTTCAAAGCTTTAGCGCGAAGATCACCGCGGCTAACTCGAGGTCGTGAATCAGGTAGTTCTTTTCATAACTCTTTAACTGGCGTGATGCATATGCGATGACTCGCCCATTCTGCATTAATACACACCCGAGACCAACATACGAGGCATCACTGTACACTACAAAGGTCTCTCCCGGAGTTGGCAAGGCAAGCACCGGGGTCGACGTCAACCTGTTCTTTAACTCCTCGAAGCTTCGATCGCAATCGTCGCTCCACACGTACTTTACTCCTTTATGCGTGAGGCGCGTTAGTGGAGTG
>NC_033627.1:6843949-6845676 GCF_001540865.1 Ananas comosus
GCTCTAGCTCTAGTGCCTTTAATCACAATTATACCTGCCACGACGTCGTCGGGTGCTGCAGGTTGTTGCTCCTCCACCTGAGCGGCAAAGACTCGACCGCTAGGCGCTCTCGATCCCTCCGGCTGACGCGGTGCTGACGCGCGCCGAGCCGACATCGCTGGTGGTAACCCCGCAAGCTGTCTCAGGATAGACGGTGCTGATGCCGCCGTCGGCACAGATGACGTCCACGACGGGCACTCCCGGATAAGATGTCCCGGTTGGACACACTTGAAACATTTGCCGTCTCGCTGCGGGCAAGTCGACACCTTGTGCTCACCGCCACATATAACACATCGAGGCGGTCTCCAATTCCTCGACTGCTGTCGGGGATACCGAGGGGGTTTCTTAGCATTTGGCCGGCCCCCGGCACCGCCCGCCGTTCTCTTCTTGCCCTTGTCCTTCGACTCGGCAATAGCCTCCCTTTCTTCACGTACATGGGCGCTACCGTGCTCCGCCCACAAGGCTCTATCGAAGACCTCCGCAAAGGTCGACAGCTTCAAAATTTACACTTTCTCATAAATCCGGGGTTGGAGTCCTCGCAAGAACCAATCCGCCCGGTCCCGATCATCACGAACAACGTCGGAAACACAGTCTATGATGTGGGAGAACTCTTGCTCGTACTCCCCTACCGATCGATCGCCCTATCTCAACTTGCGGAACTTTTCTTGCAACTTCCGCTTCACCGTGTCGGGGAAGTAGTTCGCGAATACCGCTCTCTTGAACTCCTCCCAAAGCATAAGTGGAAGATCGGTAGGACGATCTCGCTTCACTCGCTTCCACCATACTTTTGCCGCTTTCTCTAGACAATAGGTGGCGAGGTACACTTTGTCCTTCTCCGAGGTATTCAAGTCCTCGAAGAGCGTCTCTATTGAGTCGATCCACGACTCCACGATCGCTGGCTCCACCAAACCGCCTTCAAAGGTAGGTGGATCGAACTTCTTGAATTGTATGAGAGCCGCCAAAGTGCGCTCTCGCTTCGCATCGACTGCCGCACCGTCGTGGTTTGAGGTTTCCGAACCTGCCGGTACTACCGTAACTGGCGTAGCCGCCGTTGCCGCCGCTTCCTCGACTGCCCTCGGCACTACGGCAGGGTGCACTGGTGGCTCCGCGCCCACTTGGGCCGCCACCGACTGTTAACGCTCCATAACATCCTGGAGCCACTGAATCTGTTCCCCTTGGCGTTGAACAGACTCCGCTTGTTGCCACACTATGCCAATAAGCGCGGTCATTTGTTCCCTAAGCTCTCCGTCGCCACTTGCTCCGGATTGCTCGGGCACCGCATTCGTTTCCTCCGGCATCAACCTTGTCTGCGATCGACGTCGAGGTGCCATTGCTTCCTGAAAAGAAGCAACTCGCATTAGTCACTTGACCAACATTACTCGACCATACCCAATTAGGCGAAAGCAACATACACATTCATCCTTGCCTCAAGCGTCATGTCGTCGGCCGCCCGACACAATACTAGAAGTAGAGGATAAACGAAATTTCAACTTAGCCTCTAATCATATTAGAGACGTCCCTACTTAACCCAATCACATGCTTTCGCTAACTTTGATCCCACGTCACTCACGTCTCCTAGATCCTTAAGGTCTGCCAATCCTATAGGTTTCTAGGTCCATTCCAATTCTTTCACTCTTGGCTCTGATACCACGATATCTGTCATGCCCCGGGACCGATACCAATTTGGC
>NC_033627.1:6846854-6855646 GCF_001540865.1 Ananas comosus
GTTCTTATTGCCCCACTTTACTTTAACTTTACACATTGTCATTTTCATCATTCTTTACATCACTTTGGTTCTTTGGCTCACACTAACTCTAGTGTCACTTTACTTTACGTTTTCAAATGCCACTCGATCTATGTCATAGTGTCACTCTGTTCTTTTGCTCACTTTGGGTCCTCACTTTTCTCTCATGCATACACATAGGGTTTTCGACGTTTACATAGTTCTCATTCATCATATTATGCAAGTTGTACTCACAATCATGCATCATTATATTTTCATCATTACTTTACCCTAAAATGCATGCAACAATATATATACACATGCTCAATGAATGACACATTAGGCATAGAGAGAAGTTCAATGAGTTTGAGAAGCACCACCCACCTTGTAGGTCTGTTTAGGTGCTCCGACGATTTTCTTGGAATTTTTAGACACCCGGTTCACTACCTGCGGCATAACAAAGCCAAATTAGGCTTATTTGGCCATAACTTTACATACACTTTTCGCAATGCTATTCCAAGCGCACCAACGCGTCGGAATTACCCCCAATTAGGTTTCTAGAGGGTCAATTGCACTTAGAAATCTCCATGAGCAAAAGCCCCAATTTGGTGCCCTAGCTCCAATACATATATCAAACCTAGGGTTTGATCTCAATGGGAAGCAAAAGTAGCTTCATTATCCTCTAAAAAGTCCATTAGAACCATCTTTAGATAAATCAAAACCCTACTTAGGGTTTCACCATGAGAGGTGATGAAGCTCACCTCAAGCTTCACCATTTTCATGGTCTTGATCTCTAAAGAAGCAAAAGAAAAGCTTCCAATACTCTAAAAGTTCTATAAAAACCATCCTTACTCTAATCCAAACCCTAGTTTGGGATTTAACATGAGAATGGGCAAAGCTTACCTCTAAGCTTGCTCCTTTCTTGCTCTAGAGAGGAAGAAGATGAAGTTGTTTCACTCCAATAGCTTCTTCTCCACTTTCTTCTTCTTCTTCTTCCTTTCTTTCCTTTGTCTTCTTCTCCTTCTTTGTCTTCTAGAGAGAGAGAGGGAGAGGGATGAGTTTGGGTGTGAGGAAATGAGAGGGAGAGGCTCTCTCAGCCCTAAACATAACCCACATAATGCATTTTTGCACATAAGTCCCTCAGCTTTTATCTCATTACACTGCCCGAACTGGGCAGTTCGCGCAGCCAGGGACCGGTCCCGAAGGCTCTCCTCACGCAGCCAGAGCTGTTGCGCACAGGGCAACCGGTCTCTCTTTGGAGGACCGGTTCCCGAGAGCTGGTTTCTCAGGACTTAGCCGATTTTTCGGCTATTTCAATTCATACGCGTTCGTGGACCGGTCTCTCCCACCAGGGACCGGTCCCCGAGAGCTCAAAACTGCTGAATGCAGATTTTGATTCTAAGAAAACCTCCGGTAACTCACTTTTAATCATTTCAACGCCTTCAGACTTTCCGAAGTGTACCGTCCTCACTTTGGTCAATTTGACTAAAGTTCGACATCTTTATTTTCCGAATTTTCAGTATATTACACACCCTCTCGTAGATCCTGGGCTGGAGTCCTCGTAAGAACCAGTCAGCCCGGTCCCGGTCGTCACGAACAACCTCCGGGACGCAGTCGATAAGGTGGGAGAACTCCTGCTCGTAATCCGCCACGGAGCGGTCCCCCTGTCGCAACTTGCGGAATTTCTCTTGCAACTTCCGCTTCACCGTATTGGGGAAGTAGTTGGCAAACACTGCCCTCCGGAACTCCTCCCACATCATAGGCGAAAGATCGGGCGATCGATCCCGCTTAACACGCTTCCACCACACCTTCGCCGCCTTCTCGAGGCAATGTGTGGCGAGGTACACCTTGTCCCTCTCCAAGGTGTTAAGATCCTCAAAGAGTGTCTCCATGGAGTCGATCCATGACTCCACGATCGCCGGCTCCACCACTCCACCTTCGAAGGTGGGTGGGTTAAACTTCTGAAACTGAATGAGAGCTGCCAACGTGCGCTCCCGCTCCGCCTCCCCCGCCGCACTATTGGGATTTGAAGTCCCCGATCCCGCCGGCACCATCGTAACTGGCACGGCCGCTGCGGCCACACCTTCGGCCGCACTCGGCACCACAGCAGGAGGCGCAGGGTGCACGGCCTCCCCGGGTGCCGCCGCCTGTTGCCGCTCCAAAGCCTCCTGGAGCCTCTGGATCTGCTCCCCTTGGCGCTAAACGGACTCCGCCTGCTGCTGCACTACGCCAATAAGCGCGGCCATCTGCTCCCGAAGCTCCCCGTCGCCACCTGCTCCGGGTTGCACGAGAGCAGCATTTGGCTCCTCGGCCATAGACCTCGTCCGCGGTCGACCACGAGGCAACTTAAGTCGTCCACGAGGCGGCATCGCTTCCTGAAATGAAGCAATTCACGTTAGTTACTCAGACAATATACTCGATTATACCCAATCCGGCGAAAGCATACCAGTACATTTATTTTCCTTCCAAAGCATCATGTCGTCGGCCGCCGATCACAACACAAAGGAAAGAAAACAAATAACAACTTTAAGTTAACCTCTAACCACATTTGAGACTTATTAGCATTAACCCAATCATAAGCTTTCGTTATAATTGTTCAACGTCACTCACGTTTCCTAGATCCTTAGGGTTTTTCAATTCCTAAGGGTCTCTAGGTCCATCTTATGCTTTCACCTTTGGCTCTTTTATGCTCTGATACCATATTATCTGTCACGCCCCGAGCCCGATCCCTTTTGGCCGGTTCGAGAGCGTCAAACAGACGCCGAACGGGCAGAGCTTCCCCTGTCCACCCAAGGCTCAACACAAGTATCAATAGAGTACCATTTGCATAAGCGGAAGCATACACAATGGCTTGCACGTGGGCAAGCAATAGCCAAGGTGAAAGAATTAACCATTCAATATACAAGTAATATGCCTAAATTTAAATCACATACATGTATCCAACTATAATCAAGTTCTGTCACATTCTTGCGTCATTTCTTTTTATATCTCATTTCTCCCAAAATATAACATTTGACATTTAAAGTAAATATCCTTTACATCATTCATTAAAGCAAGTTCATAATACTAAAATCATCAAATACAAAAGATGATAGTAAAGGGTATGCAACTACAAAATGAAATCCATCTCGGGCGGTCTCTACCTAGGGCGCGATGCCCTTACTGCGATCATCTGCCGGCTCGCTCGGTCCCGACTCTGTGGAAATAGTGGGGTGAGAACTACAACAAAGTTACCAGTGGGTTCGGCAACCAACCACGCCGACTATCCCACTAGGTCTAATCAGACATAATAGAAGAAAGAATAGATAATAACCAACTAACAAATGAAGCTAATATGCCTGAACGATAAATAAAACTATGCTCGATAGAATGCTCATGATGAATGCAAAATTAACTTTTCATTACCGAATCTCATGGTTAGCCCGTAGGTTTCGCCCTCACAAACTCACCAACCTAAATCCCTATGGTCGGAGAGATAACCGCTACGACCCGACGGGACCACCCTCTAGGGAGATAACCGCTACGACCCAGTGATGACAACTCCGGAGCACATCGCCCGAGGGGGAGCTACCGCTCTCGAGCAAGGACTATTAGGTGAGTACGATCAATCCTTAACTTTAAGGATTCCAAGTTCAATCCATTCCTTGACTCCAAGGAGAACCATGTTCATATGACCCTTAACTCTAAGGTGCATTTGTCATAATGTCACTAACCCAATTCACTTGCATTCTCTAACCTCTACTAGTGTCATGTACACTACTTGATCTTGTTCTTTGTCATTGATGCCACACTTGTTTTCTAGGTGCTATGTTCTTGTACTCATGCCACACTTTATGTCTACGTCAACATGTCACATTTGTTTACTAACCCTTCTAGGTTCTTATCCCTTGTCATGCATATGTAGGGTTACCAATTCTCATTCATTTACTACTATTTTTCAAGCATTAAAACTCATGTCATGCAATAGAAATTTACAATTAACCCTACTATGCAACATGCTCAATATAAGTACATATGCTCAAATATGACGCTTTAGACATAAAAGGATTTCCGATGTCCTTGGAATGCACCACCCACCTTAGATGGTTACAAAGATGCTACGATGAATTTCTTGAAATTTTCGAAGCCCTAGTCCGCGCGCTGCGGCTATCTGTACGGAAAATGACGTTTTTGTAAATAACTTTGCGCACACTCGTCGGATTGTTGAACCGAGCGTTCCAACGCGTTTAAAATACCCTCAATCAGGTTTCTACATGATCAAAATAGATCAAAACCTCACTTGGGCAAAACCTCTCTTTGGGATGCCCTAACATGCTATTTTTACATTTTTCCTAGATTGATCTCATTGCTAAGCAAAAGAAAGCTTAGATACACATGGGAAGCTCTCTAATAAGGTTTCCAAGCTTTCAGAACCATCCCTAGGGCATCCTTCGAGCCCTAGAGATCCACCATGAGAGGGGTCCAAGACAACCATGGATTTCATGATTTCAAGGTCCCTAAAGGGTTTCCTCACTTGTAGAGAGATCAAAACCCAAAAATCTAAGGTCTAAACCCAAACCCTAAACTCATTTTTGCATAAGGACTCACCTTTGCCCAAGCTCCACCCAAGCCTTCTTGTTGGAGAGCTTCTAGAGCCACCCAAGCCTCCAAATCCACCTTCTCCAAGCTTTTCTCCTTCTTCTCCAAGCCCTAGCCCAAGCTTTTAGAGAGGGAAAGAGAGGAAATGAGAGGGAGAGGAGAGGAGATGGGTTTTGCTGTGAAAATGGGAGAGGAATAGGCCAAATAACATGTTGTGACATTTGCAATTGGGCCCCTCAACTTAATTCTGTAGCAGACTTCACCCCTGCTGCCAGAGCCCTTGTGTACCGGTACACGGATTTGTGTACCGGTACGGGCCTGCGCAGAAGCCCAAACGCGAGAGCAAGGTCGCTTGGTTTCGCAGCTTCTGTACCGGTACACGGGTCCCGTACCGGTACACCTTCGCCAGACTCAAACCCGAGAGCAACCTGTGCTTGGGTCGCTTGCTGTACCGGTACAGCCATCATGGCGTACCGGTACACAATGCTTCAGATTTCAGGTTTGGTTTCGATTCGACTCTACTTCGCGCCGATCGATGCCAAACTCATACTAATACCTCTTTAACTCACTTTTGCCCTTCCAAACGTGTTGGAATGCAAAATGGAACTCACTAATACATTTCTCTCGACACTTTAACCAATTTGATTAAAGTTCGATTATCGTTTTCGGGTTTCGATACGTTACAGATATATTATAATTTGGGTTAAGATTAATAGTGAGGACAAGTTAAAACACGCCACAAAAAATGTGTATATTGTGACGGTCATAAATTTCCCACAAATAATTTGCCACAAAAAGCCCTCCTTCTTGTAGCTGCGGAGGGTTGGTTTATAGCGTATGTCAACCTTACGATCTTACGCGGTGGATCCATTATTGAAATTGTGTCACGCCCCGGATTACTCGTTTCTCCGGGCACGCCGACAAATCCGCCGTATACAAAGAAAATTTTTCTGTATACGAAGCGATAGTTGTACCTGTACCTATAATCATAATCATACAACACTGCAACCAGTAGTATAGAGCTGCTAAAAAAAGAACATATATAAATAACATCGGTTCAAATACATACATAATATCCTGATACAACAACACTCGCTCCCGCAAGTAACTAACATCAGTATGTAAATGAACCAAAAACTACAACTATCTGTAGCTGGTAAAAGTCTCTAGGTCAGCAGCAACTAGGAAGGGATCTAGCTCGCGACTCCCTTTCCATGATCAGTCTCCACGACAGCAGCAGTTGAAGAAGAGGGCTCTGCAAAAAGGATCCACAACTAGGTGTGAGAACTACTGCAAAACGAACTAGTCCTTAGTGGGTACCGCTACCGACCGGCTCACCCACTAAGTCTACAGATGTATGCAGAGATAGTAAGGAAAGCTGGAACAAATCTACAGCTAAAAACCGCTATACTATCATGATCCAACACTAACAATCTGTAGAAAATGTAAATCTTGACCCAATCTCAGTAGGGCTGTTAACACACCTGTCCCGCCTGTCGAATCTACACTAACTGCCACCACGCTAGGTCATCAGTGGAGAGCAAGTCCAAACAGGACAAACCGATATCAACGCAAAAGCACTAAGCTCAACTCCGGAGTGGCACTCGTGGGCGCTACCCAACCGAGTATGCAAGTGTGTCTCTGCCGAGCTCAATCAGGCTCTCACAGACTGTAATCAAAGTAGAAAGGTCTCACTGGTCTAACAACCATAATCCACGTGCCCTCGGCACAATCTGATGCAAAAACTGCAAACTGGGTCCACCGTCAACCACAACGGCACCCGACAGTCCGAAACGGTCTATACACTACTGTAAAAATAAGCTCGGCATCCCAGCACGAGCATAAATGCATTCTACACTATTCTGTGTATCCACCGCCCACAAACTGCGATGATACAAACAAACTACGGCTTCTAGAGCTAAATCTGATAGTTTGAGCAAATGACGGTGTAGAATCGATAGTTTTCTCCTAAGTCTATTTCAAGTCCAACATATATAATTTAGCTAATATTCTAAGCTCCAATTCAGATTCAAGAACCATACAAATCAAATAATCGAGCTACTAAACATGCTAAACGAGGCTAAATACACATGCTATCAACATATAGGCTTAGGAGGAAATCCGTAAAATCCAGTAAGCATCATTAACCCACCTCGAAACGCTAATCCACGACGGCAGAAAGTCAAAAGAAGCGGAACCACGCGCTTACCCAGCCACCGAACGAAGCAACTAAGACGCACGTACGCTCAAACAGCTCCTCGACGCGAAGTCGACGTCGATCTGGGCTCCAACCGCAAGCTCCACCTTGCTACGGTCAAGGATGAGAGAGAGAGAGAGAGAGCAAAGCAGAAGAAAACCCTTCTCTACCTCTCTACATGTATAAAGAGAGGTGGAGGATAAGGGTGACAACAACGAGGCAGCCAAAAGACCAAACAGCCCCTCACTTACCCTGGAGTACCGGTACCAGGCCAATGCCGTACTGGTACCCCGTATCAGCCTACGCAACTCGAGAGCAGCGAACAGAATTTCTATACAGTGGTACCGGTACTCCCCTGTGTGGTACCGGTACTAAATGCTGAAAATATGCAATTTGCAGGTTTCAGTGCTAACTTTCTGCTCTCGCGTCACATTGAGTTTGTTTTGCGTCTATTTCGCGCCAACATGACTCGGACTTGTTCCGACACTCTCCAGATGTGTCGACAAGCCTCAGATGCTGCAATTCCACAGCATTGGCCACCCGGTATACTACAAATTGCCTGCAATTGGGGCTCTCCATCTGCCGATTATATGACAGCCAAGGAGGATGCAGCACGAGTTGTCATCCAAAGGATGAAGGAAGAACTAGGTTTGCAGATAAAGGATGCAAACTACGACGATTTCATCCTATATTAGAATTTGTACAATAATGTTACGCTCCAGAATAGCGACTTGGTTGGCCAGTTCACAAATCTTAGGCGTGAGCACAGCCTCCTTAAAGATTGTTATGCAACTGTGGTGTCAGAAAAAGCTGACGCCATAACTGAGCAGATTAGATTGCGCCATGAACTCAATGATTGTGATGCTACAATCAACTGCCTTCGTGCTGGCCAATCTGCTATGGCGTGTGGCCCTTCTGATGTAGGATCATCTACTTATTTCTTCACTTCGTACTATTTAGTTTTAGAATGTCCAATCGGCTTCTTTTGTACTATAGAGCCGATTCTCATGGCTTCACATGTTTTGTTCATTTGTCGTTTTTGTGAAGAAAGCCATGTACTATTGCCTATTTTTTTCTTTTTTAATGCAGTTCGGTATGTCAAACCTGTGGTTCTATTGCTAATTTGGTTTGTAGCTCGTGTTCTTTGGATTTCTCTTCTGTCCTATGACTTCAGGATATTATGCAAGTAAATGATGCAAAATGTTGCTGCTTTAGTTTAATACGTTTTTGCTTGCTGAACCTCAGCTAAGTTAGTTAAATATCATAATATCTTTGTAAGGACTGAGATTTTTTCAGTGCTACTAAACTCTCTGTTGACGATGTTTATGTGTGTAATTTAATTACATAAGCACTCGTCAAGTTTCGGGAGAAACTGAGCTAAAACAGAGAAGTTAAACGATTATTAGTTTTCACTTAAGTGAATAGTAACTCCGGTTTTTCGGTGAAGCCACGGAGTAGAGCTGGCTTTCGGCGCGTATCGGACTTCGTTCATAGCGATCCAATAGCTCATTTTGAACGGTTCAGCTATTCTGGAACCAATGGCACTGACGGATTTCGGATCTGATGCACGGTTTTCGAGAAAAAGGAGTTTTAACAAAAAGAGAGTTTCCGCTCTTTGCTATTCGTGCATTTTAAAACTCCTCGTGCTCTGTGCTTGTGACCTGGGATTAGGTGAGAGTTGTTTCTGGTACCTACTGGTGGTAGGGAATTCAAATTTGAATTTGGATTAAAGGTTTTAGGGTTTATACTTCGGTATATGCGCGATATACGGATTAATTAGAGAGCGGGTGGGTTCCGTCGCGAATCCGTGACCAAATCTGACAAAACAAGATGGTAGTTTGGATGCCCTCGTTGTGCTGAACGTGATGGTGCGATCCGTTCGGAAATCCGATGAACGGATTGTCGGATATTGCATGTTGTTCGCTAAGGGGTCGAAGGTGGCAAATCGGAAACTTCGCAAAAGTCATTGTATTTTATGTACCGAATCGCTTGAGATCGAATGTGGAGGTGCGTATGTGCA
>NC_033627.1:6855671-6864069 GCF_001540865.1 Ananas comosus
AAAAAAAAAAAAAAAAAAAAAAAAAAAAATTCGCTGTGTTTTTAACCTAAAGGGACCCCGGGGCGTGACAATCTTCAAAGTGGTGGCATAAAAGAAATAGATGCTTTGTGACTTCAAATAATTTGTTGAGCGATGATGATACAGAATATTAAAAGGCTAGGCTTTATGGCCTTCGGCAACACCTTCGTCAAATGTTGGATAAAAATTTTTAAGTCATGGATGCTTTCTCCCCTCAAATGATTTGTTGGGCAATTATGGTTCGGAATATGGAAAAGGCCTAAACTTGATGGCCTTGGGGTCCACTTGCAGCAGTTGTCGGGCCACCTTTTTCGTTTTTGCAGATTCGATTCGCTTTTTCAGCTGCCTGACCAAAATGCCCCTCGTATAAAAAAGCCTCCCACATATTTCTTGACATACGTATACCCTGCTGTACGTAGTCCATTAACCTGGGAGCAAGTATCACATTTCTTTTGATACAAATTACACGATTTTATAGTACTTTGTAACATACAAAGAAGACTTGCATACAATACAACGTTCTATTACATAAAATTTAACAAATTGTACAAATAATTATTTAACAAAAGTATGGAATCATATAAGCTTGTCTGTAATTCCACGCAGACATAGTCGACGTAAACAGGTATAGGCGGCCAAGGGAGAGTGCCGAAGGAGACTGTGAGGAGGAGGCGGCTCGCTCGGAAGGGTACGAACCAGCAACGAGGCGTTAAGATAGACTCACATTATCTCGAATGCTTCATTTGCCATGAGCCCGGTAGCTCGTATGTCAAGGAATACGCGGGAGGCTTTTTTATACGAGGGGCATTTTGGTCAGGCGGCTAAAAAAGCGGACCGAATCTGTAAAAACAAAAAAGGTGGCCCGATTTTACAAAAGCCCAAAACTAGTGGATTTTTTATGCAAATTGGCCAATATAAAAAGTCATATATTTTAATAGAAGAAAATGAAAAATCATCTGAGAATATGAAAGGCCAATTTAGAATCTATATCAAGGGTTGTACTCATACTCATTTTGGATGAATAAGAAATGATATACTAAATACTATTTACTTTGTCTCAAGAAAATTGACCGCACTGCCTGTAACGATTAACTATATTTGGAAGTTATTTTTTTATTTGAATTTGATGCTTTATTTGTTTACTCAGATTTTTCTACCGTATAGTATATTTTAAATTACGTGGGATTTGACTCTTCCAATTTAAGCTAAATTTTTTTCAGAATTTCTATACTTTTTTAATATTTGTTTTCAATATTTTGGTTACTATGTTATAAATTTTTATGTTTATTTTTTTTTTTACAAATCATAATGTCTCCATTGTATAATGATTTGATTGTGGTGGAAATTTTGATATATTTGTTTATATTAGGGTTTAGAATTTTTGAAATGATTAATTATTACGTAGCATAACGTCATATTTGTTTGCTAAATAATAGATATGTTGAAATTTGTTTGCTAAATATATTTTTTATTGTTTCTGATTAAACCTACACGTCATTACCTATATAATAACGCATCGGGTAAATTACATTGTTACCCCCTGAACTTTTGGCGAAGTTTCACTTTACCCCTCGAATTTCGAAAATGGACATCTAACCCCCTAAACTCTAATATTTCATTAGTGTTACCCCTTCCGTCAGTTTTTCGTCAAGCTCCGTTAACTGAAAACTGACGGAAGGGGTAAAACGAATGAAATATTAGAGTTTAGGGTGTTTAGTGTCTATTTTAGGAGTTTGGGGGGTTAAGTGAAACTCGCCAAAAGTTCAGAAGGTAGCAGTGCAATTTACTTCTAGGACTCTTGACTGTAAATTATTTTATAATAATATGTTACTTATGGATTGACTACTAACCCTCAAATAGTGATCATACTTGATTTTAAATTTTTATATATTTTTTATCCTAAAATAAATCATACAATAATTTATTCTATATTTTATTGTAATAAAATAAAAGTGAAAGAAATTAATTAGAGTGACTTAAAAATAAGAAAAGAGCGATACTAACTACCTACAATACTCGAACACTCTACTGTTATGGTGTATTCGCTAATATGGTTGATTTACAATAGGTGTCCTCACTTGGATATACAGATTTTAATTTTCAGTTAATTTTCTGTAGTACTCGTTTGTCCCTTTTATCCTTAGACGTATTGTTCTAAAATATTATAATATATTATTTTATATTTTTATATTAAAATTTTTTAATTGGCTGAAATGAAGTACAAAAATTTTATTTTAGGCTACAATAAAATTACATTGCATAGTTTCATAAGAAATAAGTGTATTTTCTAATAAAATATTATTTTATATTTTTATATTAAAATTTTTTAATTAGCTGAAATGCTGTACAAAAATTTTATTTTAGACTACAATAAAATTATATTGCATAGTTTCATATAAAATAAGTGCATTTTCTATAATAATGCTTCTAAAGATAAAAGGAACAAACGAGTACTACAGAAAATTAACTGAGAATTAAATCTCTATATCCTAGTAAGCACACCTACTGTAAATCAATCATATTAGCAAGTACACGAGGACAGTAGAGCGTTCAAGTATCGTAGGTAGTTAGTATCGCTCTTTTCTTATCTTTAAACCACTCTAATTCATTTCTTTCGCTTTTATTTTATTACAATAAAATATAGGATAAATTATGATATGATTTATTTTAGAATAAAAAATATATATAAATTCAAAATCAGGCATGATCACTAACTTGAGAGTTAGTAGTCAATCCATAAATAACATATTATAATAAAATAATTTATAATCAAGAGTCCTACAGGGTAAATTGCACTGCTACCTCCTGAACTTTTGACGAGTTTCACTTAACCCCCCAAATTCCTAAAATAGACATCTAACACCCTAAACTCTAATATTTCATTCGTTTTACCCCTTCCGTCAGTTTCCGGTTAACGAAGCTTGACGGAAAACTGACGAAAGGGGTAACATGAATGAAATATTAAAGTTTAGGGGATTAGATGTTCATTTTTGGAGTTCGAGGGGTAAAGTAAAATTTCGCCAAAAGTTCAGGTGGTAACAATGCAATTTACCCATAAAGCATCTATATAAAGTTGTCAGAAATAGATGTGGTTTGATACCTATCGTGATGATTCATTGTAAAAAATTGAAATGTGTAAAATTTTTTTTTATACTTTTCAATATACTTTAAAATTACCAAAACTTATAGAAAGTCTTTATACTTTTCTATATACTTTAAAGTAAATGTGTTTTACTCTCTACGAAATAACTTATAGAAATATAAAGATCTAAAATTTAAAATTTAAATTTTAAAAATTATAATATATCCACCCGCCGCATCGCGCGTGTAACGTATCGAAACCTTAATAGCGATTATCGAACTTTAACCAAATTGGTTAAATGCCGAGACAAATGGTTGGACAAGTCCCATTTCACATTCCAACAAGGTTGGAAGGGCAAAAATGAGTTTAAGAAGTGTTGGAATGGTTTTGGCATCGAACGACGCGAAGTAGAGTCGAGTCGAAACCAAAACAGCAATCTGGAGCATTGTGTACCGGTACACCATGGTGGTTGTACCGGTATAGCAAGCGACCCAAGCACTGTCTGTTATCGGGTTGGCATCTGCGCGGCCTCGTATCGGTACGGGAGCCCGTGTACCGGTACGCCGTGGCTCTGGCAGCAAGGGTTGGTCTGCTACAGAATAGAAAGTTGAGGGGCCTAGTTGCTATTGTAGCAACATGTATTATGCCAATCCTCTCCCCCTTTTCACAGCAAACACACACACCTCCCTCTCTAATTTCTTCCGCTTTCTCTCTCTAGAAGGTTGCCCTAGAGCAAGGAGAAGAAGGAGAAGGAGCTTGGAGAAGGGATTTCGGGAGGATTTGAAGAACTAGAAGCTCTCCTATAAGAAGGCCTTGGTAGAGCTTGAGACTAGAGGTAAGTTTTTGCAAGATATCTTCTAGGGTTAGGATTTAAACCCTAAGTTTTGAAGTTTTGAGTTCTTAGAGATTTTAGAAGTATGTTAGAGCCATGAACACCACGAAACTCTAGTTTTTTTCATGGTGCTCTAATAGGGGATTTTTAGGATTTGCATTCTAAGCCCAAGAAAATGTTGGAATGGTTCTAAATGAGCTTCTAGAGGTTAGACAAGCTCTCTTTTGCTTGTTCTAGAGATCAAAACCTAGGGTTTAGCAATGGGTTTGGTTAGGGCACCAAATTTGGGACTTTTGCCCTAGGATTTTTCGGGGGCGAATTGACCCCGTAGAAACCTAATTGGGGGTGTCCTCGACACGTGGGACAACTCCGTTTAACGTTACGAAAAGGTTTAGATGGAGTTATTGATAAAAAGCCTAATTCGGCTTCGTTTTGCCGCAGGCGAAAAAGTAAAGCTTCAAAAATTTCAAGAAATTCACCGTAGCATCCTCTCAACCTTCTAAGTTGGGTGGTGCATTCCAAGGACCTCGAAAATCTCTTTATGTCTAAGTGTCATGTTTTGAGCATTTGTACATGTTTGAGTATTTTGCATAATAGGGTTAAATTGTCAACTTTTTATAGCATGATGTAAATTCAAATGCATGTTAAATACTTGTAAGAATGTGAGAATGGTAATCCCTATGTATGCATGAATGTGACATGAACCTAGAAGGGTTAGTAAACAAAAGTGACACCATGACATAGATCTAACGAGAGGCATTGATGAGTCTAGAATACTTAGAAAACAAGTGTGGCATTTGGCAGGAGAACAAGAACATAGCACTTAGAAAACAAGTGTGGCATTTGGCAGGAGACCAATAACATAGCACTCAGAAAACAAGTGTGGCATAAGTACAAGAACTTAGTAGTGTATATGACACTAGTGATAGTAAAGAATGTAAAGAAAAGAATGATTGAGATATTATGACATTTCAACCTTAGAGTTAAGGGTCATTTGAGCATGGTCTTCCTTAAAGTTAAGGAATGGATTGAACTTGGAATCCTCAATGAAGGATTGATCGTACTCACCTTTAGTCCTTGCTCGAGGGTGGTAGCTCTCCCTCGGGCGATGTGCTCCGGAATTGACATCACTGGGTTGTAGCAGGTATCTCCCCAGAGGACGGTCCTATCGGGTTGTAGCGGGTATCTCCCCGGTTATTAGGATTTTGGGTTGGTGAGTTTGTTGAGGGCGAAACCTACGGGTTAGCCAAGAGATTGGGTAAAGAAATTGTGATCCTGCATTCATCATGAGCATTATATCGAGCATCGCATTTTATATTGTTCAGGCATATTAGTTGTATTTGTTAGTTGGTTACTTTCTTTCCTCTATTCTATTATGCCTGATTAGACCTAGTGGGATAGTCGGCGTGGTTGGTTGCCGAACCCACTGGGAACTTTGTTGTAGTTCTCACACCCCTATTTCCACAGAGCTGGGACCGAGCGAGCCGGCTGACGATCGTGGTAAGGGCATCGTGCCCTAGATAGAGACCTCCCGGGTGGTTATCATTTTGTAGTCGCATACCCTCTACTTATACATCATCTTTTATATCTTGATGATTATGCTATTATGAACATGTTAAATGAATGATGTAAAAGAGTTTATGTTTAAATGTAAGAATTTATATTTGAGATCATGCGATGTAAAAGAGAAGAAATGATGCAAAATTGTAATTGATTTCCTAAGTGTAGTTTACTTTTTTCACTATTGGCTATTGCTTGCCCTCGTGCAAGCCATTGTGTATGCTTCCGCTTATGCAAACTTTATACTCTATCAGTACCTGTTGTTGAGCCTTGGGCGGACAGGGAAGGCTCTGTCCGTTCGGCGTCTGTTTGACGCTCTCGAACCGGCCAAAAGGATCGGGCTCGGGGCGTGACAGCGTGGGTCACTACACTAGTATATATTAATTAGAATATAGGGTGTGTTTGGTTCGAAATCAGAATTGGAATCAGAATCAGAATCGAAATAAGCTGGAATCGGAATCGGAATGACTTATTACCTAATTCTATTTGGTTTATCACCTGAATCGGAATCGGAATAAATCATTTCCATTGTCGGTGGTTGGTTCAGGTAGATATAAAAAATGTAATCAAATTAATATACTAACTTTATCTTTATAATATATTAATTTAAATTCAAATTAAAAATCAAATATTAAAATTTTACATCAAAATTTTGAAATAATGCCAAAATTTTAAATCTTTTTTAAAAAAATTAAACTTTGAAGTCGAGGGGATAATTCAAAATATAAAACTAAATTTCGATTTATTCAAATTCAAACCTAAAATTACAATTTAAATTTTAATTTGAATCCATAAATTTAATTTAAGTTTTAAAATAAAATTTGAATAAAACTTTATATAAATTAAAATTTAATTTAAATTCAAATTCATAGGTTAGATTTGAAATAATTGATTAAATTTTGATTTTTAATTCAAGTTCAAATTAAAATTTAAAATTATATATTTAATTTCTAAATTTAAACTTATATTTTAATTTAAAAGTTTAAAAAATAAATTTAATCTAAATAAATATCCATTCCATTCGGATTCAATTTCCAATCCGACCTAGGAGGCCAGATTGGAAACAGATGTGATAGGGGATTCCCATTCCACTCGGGAATCGGAATCGGAATGGGACTCCCGCGTACCAAACACCCACAAATGGATTCGCCCATTCCGATTCCGATTTCAGGGTAAAAAAGAAGCGACCCAAACACGCCCATATTGTAGTTGAAGAGAGGGTAAAGAGAGAAGTAGTCTTAGGTCAAAAATCTATAAATATAATGAAAGGGTAGTTAAGCCGAAGCCTCCCCGTTTGGCGGGGGGCTTCGGTGGGGCCCTTTTTTTTTCTCTCTCCTTCTCTCTCTTACTTTCTTTTTTTTATTTTTTTCCTCTCTCTGTCACGCCCCGGATTACTCGTTTCCCCGGGCACGCTAACAGATCCGCCGTATATATAGAAATTTTTCCTGTATACGAAGCGAAGCTGTACCTGTACCTGTAATCATACAACACTACAACCAGTAGTATAGAGCTACTAAAATAAAACATATATAAATAATCCTCGGTTCAATACATACATAGTATCCTGGTACAAAAACTCTCGCTCCAGCGAGGGACTAACATCAGTATGTAAAAGAACAAAAAAAACTACAACTATCTGTAGCTGGTAGCTGGTATAACTCTAGACCAGCAGCAAAACGGGAAGGGATTTAGTTCGCGACTCCCTTTCCACAATCAGTATCCGTGACAGCAGCAGCCGAAGAAGAAGACTCTGCAAAAAGGATCCACAACTGGGTGTGAGAACTACTGTAAAAAGAAGTAGTCCTCAGTGGGTACCGCTACTGTCACGCCCCGAGCTCCGCCTATTTGGTCGGATTCGGGCTCGTCGACAGACCGCCGAACGGACAGAGCCTCCCCTGTACGTTCTAGGCGTCAACAATCTAAACAATGCAATACAAGAGGTTCCAAACAGGAACTGTAGCAAGTATGTAGATTGCATATGTATCGAAAACATAAAGTGCAAACTATGCTATTACAAGTATTCATCTCAGAGATTCTTTTACATTTACCATATTTTACATTTACATAACCACATATGCTTTTAAGTTAATATGAAACTTATACCAATTACTACAATTTTGTTTCTTTCCATTTGAACTCTGAACTTGACCTCTTCAGGGTGTTGCTATCTCAGTCTCAGTGGTGGGGCGCTATCTACGAAGCTACGCCCTGTCCTCGCGCCGCCGCGCCGCTCGCGTGTAACCTGTACCCCCAAAACAACACGGGGGTGAGAACTATATAAATAATAGTTCCCAGTTACGGCCACCCAAAAAGATCTCGATCCCACCAGTCCAAAGGAGCAACAGATAGGTAGTCTCAACAAATAGATAGATAGAATTTACCGAGCGATACAATAAAACCATTAACCTCCCGCCTGCAATGCAATAGCATGTTACCTGTAATTCATGTAAGTAGCAATTAACTATGATTCTACTTATTATTAGCCTTCTCTATTTGTATGCTTTTATTCTTTCCTAGCTACTTCACTTATAGCTATTTCGCTTTACTTCTTTTCTTTATGCTTTATTCTCTTATCTTACCGTACTGCACACTGGCGATTCTCTTAAGTTTAGCTTTACCTTAAGCCATCTAGCCACCGACCGTCTTGGTCAATTTAACCGCGGTACCGACGTCACAAGTCAGGCCGAGTGAAGACGCCACAAACACTTACCTCAGCCTAAGTCCACGCGACACTAGCTCCATCACAGGAATAGACCGTCACGCCCGTACCCTAAGCGCTTAACTCAACTGCGAGGAAATTAACCGTCAAAACCCGTGCTCCGGAGAGAAACCGCATCCCCGTTAATCACTACGGAGAGAGAAACCGTCGATACCCCTAGTTTGATCACTTCACTTTTCAGGCATAC
>NC_033627.1:6864169-6962244 GCF_001540865.1 Ananas comosus
TAACAGAATACTATACATTCATGCATTCACGCATTCACACCGTAGTTTTACATTCGATGTTTAAAACAAAAGTTCCACGAAAAATTTTTTGCAACTGTCAATAGAAAAAAACTTTATCTTAAGAGCTACCACGAGGGGTAGAAAACTCTTTTATTTTATCAAATCCAGAAATTCCTTTTAATACATTCATGACAAGTCCACATATTCAAATGTGATAAAAATACTGAACATATAAATCTGACTAAGCTATAACAACAGAATAGGTAGGGATAAAACTAAACGATAACGCTGGGTCGTGAAGCTCTTATCGACCGCTACGAACGTACCTACTCTCGTCCCAAAACTCAACGCTGCAATAACCTGAAAAAATAGATCGGGGGAGGTGAGAACATGTAAACATGTCTCCCCTCCCAGTGGTACCGCAAGCCGAAGAAGGCGAGGAGTACTCACCGGAACAGGAAGATAAACAATAGTATCAAGGGTAAGTGAAATATAGTAGGCTATACGAATCATGAACGAATGAGATATATATACGAAAGCACAACTACGCGCTACTGTAACTGTAAGCAACTCAAGCATACAATGGATATCAAAACTAATAGTAGCAGACCGAACTGTAAAGAAAGAACTAGAAGTATATATGCAACAACCGCTACTTGCTTATGCTGTCACCGACGATGAAGTCAAAAGTACAAATCTTATAAAACGAGGCCGATTTCGCCGTGTCGGTCTAAGGACGCTCAGGAAAAGACCACTACCTGCTCACACCTGCATTTAACCCTAGCAAGAGAACACCGCTGGGCTAACGGGTCGGATGCACGACCACTTTCGAAAAAGAACACCCTCCTCGGGGGATCAACCCGCTGGTGGTACGTGAAATGCACTCGAGCTGGGCGACAATGCGGATATGATCAATAGCCAAACCGCGCAAATCAGCCGACAATCACTGCCCCTCTGGGCCATACCGACCGTGTAGTCATCAAGTACAACCGGAACCGACCGAGATAGGTCAATGTACATTAAAAGTAACAAACGACCAAAACGGTCACCGATGCAAATAAGAGATTCCGACGCAACCAGGTCAGCAAGTATAGTATAATACGAAATCATCAATACTCTCGCCCTATAAGCAGGCTACTACAACATAGAAACAACTAGAGCAGAGTAAATAAAGCATAGTATGAGATACTGCTCGATGTCAACTAAAGTACGAACGCATAGAACTCGGACCGATAGTCACAGGAGTGTATTCGATATAGTCCAGAACTACCGTCAGCACCAGCCGACAATCCTACCCCTCAGGGTACACCGACCTCAAAGTCCATCGAACGACAGAATCTATAGAAATAGACAACCCAATACATAATGCAACAATCGACAACCGGTCAACAGATATAAATAACAGCAGCGGACAACTAGGCTCAGCCGAAACGAAGTACAGCAGAACGCGACCAATCAGGTCACCGGGAACAAAGTAGCAAGAACGGCGACCAATCAGGTCACGTAGGGATCACATATTGATAAATTACTCTAGTCCTAACACATGATACTAAGCAAAGAAACAATATGAGTAGAGTATAATAGGAAGCAAACGGGCACTGCAAGCTCAAATAGCTATATAATCAAGATATATATGTATACTATATATACCAGATAGATACGAGAGAACAAAGGTAAGAAACATACACCCGAGCGTGCACCACTTACAGACGTGCGGATCGAAAGTACGCACCTGTACAAATGCTGCGCCTGTCTCCTGACTCAAAAGGACGTCAACCGGCGACCTGAGGAATGGTCCACCGGGTTTAGTGCTCATCAACCCACAGCTAATAACGCACTAAACCACACTACAACAAACCCTTGGGGCATCGTTACCAAAACGCGATCGCCGTACATACGCGCGGAAAGCCGCGCGTAAATCGCACGGGGATCCGCCGGGACCCAGAAACTGTCCGCGGCACACACCGACTCATACCGGAGTTACCCGCTCCTAAACACCATTATCATGATTTGCAGCAAACCAAGGATACAAACCAAACAGCAAATCGGCGCGAAGTAATTGTTCGGATTCGGTTCCGCGAAGTGTCAAATTTCGACACCGGAACCCACGGCGTCGCCCACCGTCATTTCCGAACGCGAAATGACCCGCAAGTGACCACCAAAGGCTCAGCGACTAACAAAGCTCAATAAAGCAGCCGTCGGAATAACTTTCGAACCGAACCGCGTTCCGTCGACCGTTGTCGTCGAAAAACGCACCGGAGAATGCCATTTCCGATCTTCGGCAAAGGGTCTAGGGCCTTGACATCAAGTCCAGAGGTTAAACCTCAACCAACACTTGGCTGTCAACAGGAGGCTACAACGAACCAAAATGCTATATAAAAGCCCTCCTGATGACCCAAAATCGCAATTATTTCTGCGATTTCGTGGCTTTCAATGTCCGACAAACGCAAACAGAGGTCCAAACAGCCAAAGACGAGAACTCCTGCTGACTGATCTCGGTGTGGCCGGGGCCGTGCTCACCTTGTCGGAGGCACTGCGCGGCCAACTGTGGAGGACAGCATGAGCGACGCAAAACATATGAAACAGCGCGCACAGGCGCTAAACTCGCGTCTAACACGCAACACGCCGGAGATGCTCCTGACGTAAATAACGTGGCCACGCATGACCGCACTGAACAACGGATCATCGTGCTCACCTCCAGCAGCATTCGGGGTGGCCTCGTTCACCCAAAGCCAGTGATGCGGGAACCCAAGAGAACAAGGTGGTGGCAAGGAAGCGCAAAACAAACTTACCGGAGCAAGGTGGGTGCAACGGGGTGGCCGGCGCAGCCGGACCGGCGGGATATCGGCCAGAGGAGGGTGCTTGGCCATGTGTGGGGAGTCCGACGACGCGCATCGTCGACCAACTAGGGAACGGCGTGGAGGCGACAGCATTGATGGCCCTAGCCGCTAAAGTGTGGCTGCGGCGGCCGGTTGGCCGACCGGGCTTAGTCGGCGGCGCCTGGGCGCGCGCACGCAGGTGCAGGAAGAGGTAAGGAGCGCGCTAGGGGGCTAGGGCAAGGCTAGGGTTAGGTTAGGGGAGAAAAACCCTAAAGAGCTTATATATAAAGGCGCAACTAGCAAAAAAGGTCCACCAAACACGCGAATTTCAAATCCGAGCCCCTCACGAAACGACTAAAAACGCATGAACGACCCTCCACCGTGCGATCTCACGCAAAACGGTACATAAAATGTCGCGACTTTCGCGAAAAATACCATTTGCCACCACCGACCTGCTCCTGATCCAACGCAACGATTCTCCGCAGAATCCGTCCGTCAGATTTGCGAACCAGATTGCACCAGTGCGAATCAGCACGAATAGAGACAACAATGCTACGATTTCGTTTCGTCTTGGATCGACCACGGATTCACGACAAAATCACCTCCTCGAATAGAAGGACAACACACACAAAATACATATTAAAACATGTATTTTTGGATTTCTCGAATCCGTGCTCAAACTCAAAAATACGTCAGTGCCATTAGTTTCGCAGAATAGCTGAACGGTCGAGAACGAGCTACTTGGACGTATGAACAGAGTCCGGTACAGAGCCAGAAGCCAACTTCTCACCGCGCGCTTCTCCGAAAATCGAGTTATCTATTCACTTTAGTGAAACTTAAAACTTCCGCGTAAATTCCGTTTTAACTCGTTTTCGCCCGAAACTTGACGAGGTGCTTTGTAATTCAAATTACACACAAAAACATCGTCACTAAGAAGTTTAGGCTACACGCAAAAATCTGAACAGTCTTACATATGTATAATATATATATGTATTACTATATATGATATGTATATGGTATATGTATAGTACATATATATATATACATACATAGTATATACATATATATTACTATATATACAATATATATATATATATATTATATATATATATAATTTATATATACTTATATTATATGTATATTATATTATATTACTATATATGCTATAACCTATATATTGTTATATGTATATATAATGTATCCATGTATACTATATATTGTATATTGTATATATGTATTATGTATTGTATATAATGTATTCGTATATATTGTATAATGTATATATTATGGTATATGTATATGTATATATGTATATGTATATATATATAATATATATATTTAATTTATATGTATATATGTTATATGTATATGCATATATGTATTGTATAATGTATATGTATATATGTATATATGTATACTGTAATATAATATGTATATATGTAATATGTTATATATATATGTATATGTATACTATATGATATAGTATATGTATATGTATATATATATGTATATATATCTATATGTATATGTATATATGGATCGTATATTATGTTATATATATATGTATATTGTATAATGTATATATAATGTATATGTATATGTATATACGTAATATTGTCATACTTATATATGTTATATATTATATTTATTGTATATATGTATATGTATATTGTATATATGTAATATGTAATATAATGTATCTATGTATATGTATATAATATGTATATTATGTATATGATATATATATGTATATGTATAATAACATATAAATATACATAACATATATACATATATCTACATAACCATATATAACATATACATATATACATATACATATATATATACATATACATATACAATATATACATATATACAAATATACATATACATATATACATATATCATATACATATATATATATATATACTATAGTTCAGCCTATGGTCTTATCAAAGCACACAAGCACTTCGTGTGTAAGTTTTTTACCGTTACCGATCTAACTCCTCGGATCCCATTTTCAAACCATTATAATTATACTATTCAACGCACCACCTCACTCATCCTCTAGGGCCTACATCATCCTACCGCACTATCTCTTTAATCCAATGCTAAAAAATCTACACAAGCACCTATAAACTTGGTAGCTTTCTAAATAGCATAGACTTCAATTCTATATATATTATATATAATATATATATATATATATAATACTATATATATATATTATATTATATTGTATAGTGTATACTATGTATATGTATATATGATTATGTTATATATATATATATATTTTTATATATAATTAGTATATTTAATATATACTGTATATGTATATGTATATGTATACATATATATACATATATACATACATATGTATATATGTATATATATAGGCTAGGGCTACTATACTCTTATGAGTATAGAGCACTTTGTACTCATAAGTTTTCGACCATTGGATGAAAGGATATGCGGTTAGGATGATAATGGTCCAATCCATTCGCAGATCTAATGGACAGATCTCTTGATATCGCGTGAGGATCAAGGAGGGTTCTTATGTAGTGAAACGAAAATTTTGCGAAAAGCCTACATTTTATATATCGATTTGCGTGAAATCGAGCATAGGGGTACATTAGCGCGTTTTACTCGTGCTGTGAAGGACTCAAATTAAAATATTTGGATTTGGGGGATTTTTGCGCAAAATGAAGCTTTGTATTTATATTGGCCACCTAGGGTTTTCATGATCCAAAAACGCTAACCCTGGCCCATTGTGTTCAACTGAGCTCCCAGCCGCCTCTCATCCTTTACCCTCATGCACCGCGCGCTGCCTGACCCCCGCTGACCTAGCTCTGGCCGGCCAACCACCTCCTCAGCCACTATCTCCTTCTCTCCCTCTCACATTGCCACCAACTCCTCTTTTTCTCTGCTCGAGTGCTTGGCAGGGTGATCTCTCACCCTTGGGCTCTCCTCCGGCGACGCCCCGAACCTCCGGCGACCTCCCCCAGCTGGCCACAGCCACCCCCGAGCGCCACCGCCGAGAATGCTATAGCATGCAGTCAGCTCAGGCTGGTGCGGCCGAGCCTTGCCACGCCGTCTTCTCGGCTGCCGACCGCCGACCGCCGTCTTCTCTGGAGCCGAAGGCCGTGCCCCTCCCCTGCTTACTCGGGCCATCTCCGTGGCCGGAGAAGCGAGCTAAGCCCCTCTCGGCTTTACAGGAAGGTCATGCCCCTCCCCTACTTACTCCGGTCATCTCCGTGGCCGGAGAAGCGAGCTAAGCCCTAGGTGAGCCTGTGCGGGCTCAGTTTCTTCCCGTGCCGCCACCGCCGCCTCCTGCTGTCGGCCGACACGTCCGCCGGCACCCCTTGTCGGCCGCGCTCGGCTGCCGTCGGCACCTCCGTCGCCGGGGTCCCCTGTCGGCCGGATCGAAGTGAACTCTCTTTTGACCCGTGCGGCTAGGTCATCATTGCCCGCAGCCACCGCCGCCTTCTGTCGCCGGCAGACGCGCGCCCCGACCTCCCCCTGCCGGCCGCACCCACCTGCCGCCGGCACCCCTAGCTCTCCCCTGGCCTGTAAGCTAATTTACTGTTGTTTGTGCACTGTTTTGGGGTTGTTTGCACTGTTCCGGCGATCCGAGGCTACCCCGATGCCTCCGGAACTGAGCACGATGATCCTTGATCAGTGCTGATCATCGTGCCCATCTCCTTTGGGGTCAGCGAGCCCCTGGTTTGTGGAATGAGCGTGATTTAAGTTCAGTGCACGTAGTTCGTTGAATTTCGGGTTGCCGCCGCACCCTCCACAGTGAGCCTGTAAGGACTGAACCTTTGCAAATTGCGAGGTTCGAGTGTTTGATCTGTGTGACGAGCCATCTCAGACTTTCTGAAGGGTCGTAGACAGTGTGCCGACCCATGGTTCGAGTCCCGAGAATTGTGGTTTGAAGCGGTGTACCAAAATCCAAAAAGTTGGATTTTTGGTTAGCTCTCGGGTTGCCTTCAGCGGGCTGCGTACCGGTACGGGTTCGCTTGCTGTACCGGTACGTGATCGATGGCTGTACCGGTACGTGGTAGTGTACCGGTACACAGACCATTTCCCAGCAAACCCGAGGCTCGGGTTTGGCTTTTCGTGGGTGGTGTACCGGTACACAAACCCGTGTACCGGTACACAGTGCAGAGNTTCGCTTGCTGTACCGGTACGGGGTTGATGGCTGTACCGGTACGTGGTTGTGTACCGGTACACAGAGCATTTCCCAGCGAACCCGAGGCTCGGGTTTGGCAGTTCGTGGGCAGTGTACCGGTACACAAACCCGTGTACCGGTACACAGTGCAGAGCGGGCTGTTTTCGTGGAGGGGTGTTTTTGCAATTGTTGCAACACCTATATATGACACCCCAGCCCCTTTGTGAGCTCCTTTGAGCCCTAGACCAGTGGAGAAAAGGTGAGAACTCCTCCCCTATGGTTTCTTCTCCATTTTTGTTAGGTTTTTGCTAGTTTTGATCTCTTTTCTCTTCTCCTTCTTGCTTTTGTGGGTATTTCACCATTGGAGAAGAGTGAGATCTTGGTTGGAGCTTGTTTGAGGATCAACCTTCAACCCTAGAGGACTTTGGAGCTTGGTTTGGAGCTTTTAAGAGGTTTGTAGCTTTTTCTCTCCTCTAGATTCGAATTTTGTTGGATGTTACTGGATCAAACCCTAGATTTTGAGTTTTAGGGCTAAAAATGGGGATTTTTGATTTGTAGCTTCTAGAACCAAATTGATTGGTTTAGAACTTTGATTTAGGTTGAATTTGAAGGAATCTAACTCCCTTTACGAGATCGAGAGAGATTCGTTAGCTTTCGGTGAGTTTTCTCCAACCTAGCTAGAAAAGCTTAATGTTTGAGCTTAGCTTTGTTCGTGAGCTTTGTTTGACACATGTTTCTATACCTCTAGGATACTAGGAGACTAGAGGACACCCTCGTTGGAGCGCACGAGGAGTTTCGTTGTCATCGGTGGGTTTGGCTTCCTTGAAATCGGAGGAAATTCCTCCTAAGTGGTTAAATGCTTTCATTCTCTTCAAATTCATGCATATTCATGTTTAGTAGCATTTATGGGAATTTTGAATGCTTAGAACTCATATGTTATGCATCAAGGAAGTTACTCTATATAGTAGAGAGACAAATGTGCTTTGTTAATATGCATGCGACGAATACTCTATGAGATGATAGGAAATAAGGCTTCATGCTTCGATTTTGACTAGAAATTATAAGTTCTTGAACTTATTATCCATGTTGGGACAAAATGAGCCATAGTGTCATAAAGAGGCACTTGGACTAGAGAATTATTAAACTGCAACATAGAGACTTGATAATGGGCCACATTGACATCAACTATATTCCATATTTGAGATATGATAAAATAGTGACTCAGCCACGAGGACATTGCTATATACCATGTTACTGAACATGAGAATTTGGTACTTGCGACTGATCGTTTGATTACTTGCCATTGTGCTGATTCGCACATGCTTGTGAGGGTCGCTCCCTACAAGCCGGCACTCCGGAGATGGCCATCGCGATACATATTCGCCGTGCGGGATTGGGCGCCGAAGTGGATTGCCGTGGGACAGGCTCATTCCCAGGGTGGGGATGATGACTACCACGGGGCCATCAGGCTCGGCACCGGCCAGACAGCCTACGGGTGGGTCTCAGGGCCATAGACAGCCTTCGGGTGGGTCTCTTCAGATTCGACTTGAGTATTCATCATGACATGTGGACAGATGATGACTTAGAGTATTATTTGGACATTGACTAGAATAGTAAACATCGGAACTTTACTATTTCGCATTGTGAACATTATGATAGTTGGAGACTTATACTTCATGCATAGTTGCTTTCGTACTCATGCTATTTATGCTAAGTGGAGACCTTATGCTATAGTAAGTTATATTTTACTTACCGTCTAATTATTACATTGTTAGTCACTGACCTCTTCTTGTAGCTTTTGGGCCTTGTGGCGCAGTTCACTGAAGTCAGTAATTGCCCACTGGGAACTATTTTTAATAGTTCTCATGCCCGTTGTTTCTAATGTTTTCTTTTCAGAGCTTCAGGCACCGCGGAGGCCACGGATCGCGGCGCAAGGGTGTCGCGTAGCTAGCCCGGGAGAGTTCTTTTGCGCTAGGTGGTTGCTTCTTCTCCATTTTTATATTTTGAGAGAGAGAGGGCTTTGTATCCATGTATAGAGACCACCTGTGTACCCACTTATAGCACTTGTATTTGGGATCCCTATTGTACTACTTTATGTCTTATTTAGTAGATTTACAGTTTTATCCTTATTCCTTGTTGTAGCATTTAGACATTTATTATGCTCTGATACTCCTAGATGTCTCTTATTACTGCTTTTATTATTGTTATTTTTAGACGCCTTATATGTTGTAGACATATGGCGGGTCTGGGCACGCGCCGGGCGGGCTTTCGCTGGGTCCCGGGGCGTGACACATTTGAAACTAGTGAAATAGAACACTACGGCATTTGAATATAGGGATAGTTGAGTTTCCGAGTAATTGTTAATCCTAGTTGATAGGGTATCCTTAGTTGGCGAGAATTGGATCATACTCACATAGTCTGTTATGCGCTTGGTAGTTGTCGCCCCACCCAAGCAGTGCGCTCCGGAGTTGTCACGCAAGGGGTAGACGTAGTTGTCCCACAGGCGATCTCGGGTGGGATAAGAGCGGGGTAGCTCCTCACCTATGAGATTTGAGATGTGAGTCGCGGCAAACCTTTGGGTTAACCAAGTGATTGGGTTATAACATGGATGACATTACTTCTTGAACATAATAGCATGATAGCTGATTTCATTACTATGTAGTTCATGCATTCATTACAGTTGATTGAGGCATAGTAGTGTATATTTGTAGAATTCATTACTATGTCATAGTTGTTTTCATATCTATCTATCTATCTGCTTATGCCTGTTTAGACCTAGTGGGAAAATCGGCGGAGTTAGCGGCTGAACCCACTGGAAACTATTCGTAGTTCTCATCCCACTTTGTTGCAGGGCCAAGTTCGAGCGCTCCGGGTGAGGATCGTGGTAAGAGCATAGCGACCTAGTAGCTAGTAGCTTTCCATTTGCATTAGAGTACCCTCGAGTACATAGTGATATTGATGTATATGTTGGTGAGGATTTTGGAGAGTTACTTATGTATTTAGATGATGAACTTGTAAACCATGTGTATATATTTTGGGAGATGTAAATGTAAACCTGTTGCTAAATGGTCGAATGGTTGTAATAGTTAGAACTCTCTCTCTTTTGCTCTCTTGTGTGCTTGTATGTATACTCTCATTGTTCATGTATGTTGTTTAAGTTTACCTGGGCAACTTGATGTACATGACTTGTTGTTTAGCCTTGGGCGGGCAGGGGAGGTAATGTCCGTTCGGCGTCTGTTTGACGTGCCCCAACCGGCCAAATTGGCGATCGTGGGGCGTGACAGCATGTGTCTCAGCTGACCTCGAAAGCCCTCGGTTTGCAATATCGAGCTGAAAAACCCCGTAAATCACATGAAATAATGTGATTTTATGTATTTGTAGGGGTTTTATGCAATTGGGCACTTTGTGGCTGCTGTGGGCAGTATGTGTAGGTGGCCGGTGATCTCTGGACTGATTGTCCAAAATCCGAGGCCTTTACGAAAATCGAATATCGATTTCCGGTGCGTATTTCGGCGAAATTCACCGACGGAACACGGTTTCGGTCCAGATTCCTCCCGACGATGTTCGAGTGTACTATATACTTTGTCGTTGAGCCTGGTTGGCTGGTCACTTATGTTGTTTCGAAAGCCTGGAGACGACGGGTGAGCGACAGTGGGTTCCGGTGTCGAAATTGACACTTTCGGGAATCCGGATCGAAACAGTTATCTGACGATAATCGTTCCGGTTTGAGACTTGATGTTTGCTGCCAGGACACCTTTAATATTGTGTTTTGTGGCAGCGGGTGACTCGTGGCACTAGTCGGTGAGTGCTGGGACACTTCGTGGGTCCCAGCAGAGTTCAGGTGCGATTTTCGAAACTTTCGACGGATTACGGTAATCGATTTTGGAAAACCGATTCCCGTGGGATTATTTGTGGGGTTATGGGTTTAGTGTTCCTTATATTTGGGTTAGATACTAACTCGGTGGACCCTTCGTAGGTTCGGTTGATAATCTTCCACAATAGGAGATAGGCACGATATTCATACAGATGGATACTTCGATGCGAAGTCGGTGTAGTGGAACAACAACGAAACCTCTACCGAGTGCGTGTATCATCTTTTTATCACAGAAAATGTCACGCCCCGCGACCCGCCAATTTGGCCAGATCCGGGCACGTCGATCAGACGCCGAACGGACAGCACCTCCCTGTCCGCCCAAGGCTCAACGACAATATCATGTATCAGAATTTGCCCAGGAGAAATTCATTCAACATACATGATACGACGAAGCACCACTAGTGCTATACAATTAAGAGCAAGAATCACAAGTAACATACAAGTGAAATAAAGAGAGATACATCTAGCTATTACATTCATTCAACCTCATTTTTCATATTGATTTACATTTTCATCTTCCCAAATGAATACATATTCTTCTCATAAAACAAAATGGCTCTCCAATATCTATCCAAAATATACATGGTATCTAGTACACGAAGGTAGTCTAATTTATAATGGAAAGCTACTAACTAACTCACTTAAGGCGCTATGCCCTTACCGCGATCCTCACTCAGTTAGCCCCTATGTGTACCTGTACCCCAAAACCACATGGGGTGAGAACTATATAAATATAGTTTCCAGTGGTTTTGGCCGCCGACGCCGCCGGTTTTCCCACTAGGTCTAAGCTGGCACAGATAGATAGATAGAAAGGTAGATAGAAATACATTGCTACTATATCTACTATGCCATCAAATGCAAAGAATGCATGGAACATCATCTAGCAATAATCTACTATTTTGCTAGTATGCTTCAACAGTGTAATGAATACAACTACAACATAGTTATGCAGTCTACTATATCTAATCATGGTATGAATGCAATCCACTTATGCTATTCATGTTACGACCTAATCGACTAGGCCAACTTGCCTAAAATCTCAAATCTCAAAGGTCCTAGGCAAAGAGCTACCCCGCCCCTTGCCCGACTCAATCTCGAAGGTCCTAGGCAAAGAGCTACCCCGCTCCTCGCCCGACTCAATCTCGCTCTACTAGGTACGAGCTGCCCGCTCAAATCTCATAAGTGAAGTAATAGTATGTCTCAACAATAAAAAAATGAGCTACTACATAGTGATGTCTCTACACATGCTACTATGTCTCAACAATAAAGAAATGAGCTACTACATAGTGATGTCTCTACACATGCTACTATGTCTCAACAATCCGAATGAACGAGCTACTACATAGTGCGTCGTGCAATTATACCTCGATAGTATCCAATCTCATAGCCAACTCGAAGGTTGCCACCCCGGGGTCAACCCCGACTTACTCTCAATCTCATAGGTGAGGAGAATTTGTACTCGCACACCGAGACCATCTGCGGGACAACTACGTCTGCCCCTAGTGAAGTACTCCGGAGACTCGTGCCTCGGTGGAGCGACCACCGACAAGCAAAACAGACTAGTGAGTATGATCCAATCCTCACAAGAGGATACCCTATCTACCAGGGTAAATGTGCCTCTGCTGCACAATACCAAATGCATAATCAATGCCTCAAAAGCACTAATGCCAAATGCATAATGTCTACAACATGACAATCGGAAAAATCTACTATCCCTAGGTTCAAATGCCATAGTGTTCCACTACACTAGGTTTGATGCCACTCGTTTATGTCATGATGTTATATGCGTTTTAATACACTAAATCGACATGCCACTCGTCAATATTATAGTGTCTTTATTACACTAGTCCAAATGCCACTCGTCTAGGCCAATTACATGTCCAAGTTCATCATCATTCTTGTCACTATAGGATTCTTGTCACAAGACCCAATCCTCATGCAACCTAAGATCAAGTGTCAAGCCCACAATGCTACACAACCTAGGTAACATGCAAGGAATGGAAATGTAATCATCTACTAATCCTATAATGCACAATATATCAACATATAGGAATATGATCAAAATATAGAACTTAGACATAAAAGGAAGCTCAGTTGCTTCGGGATGGACACCCTCCTACCTTTCAATGCTACCAAGAGGCTAGGGTTCCGATTTCGTGATTTTTGGAAGCTTTCGCCGCAAGCTGCGGCAATCTGTACCTTAACGGCTTCGTTCTTTAATATCTTCGCGTACGCTAGTCGTATCGCCGAACCGACTTCACCAACGCGTCAGAAAACCTAGCAATTAGGTCTATACATGATCAATTTAGATCAAACCCTCGCACATTACAAAATCTCATTTTTGAGCCCTAACATGCAATTACCCCCAAATAATCCAAATTAAACGGAGCAACATGCTAAGAATGCTCATTAGAGGCTACTAGAACACTTAAGGTTAAGGATTAAGCCAAATCCCAAAATTTTACCAAAATGTGAACGCCGAGACGGAAGCACGCCACTCCAACGGGCGCATGAAAACTCGATCCGTTGCTCCCAACGCATTCGCAAGCTCGTTCTCCGCCAACGCCGCGAATTCGGGCGAAAGATCTAGAGAGATGAGAGAGTTATTTAGAGAGAGAAAGTGAGGATTTCTCTCACTACCACCATGAACGTGTGGTGTTGTGGGGGTGGTGGTGGTTGTGAAGAAGAAGACTAGAAGCTTCTACTTATAGCCCACACCCCAATAGTAGCATACACTATTTACTTCAGGCAGTTCGAAATCTGATATCTTTCGTCGGAGCTCTCTGAATATCCGTTTGAGCTCAAATTTGATAGTCATGTTCGGTTTTGCTTAACTTAACGAAAGAAATTTTAATCTTTCAGTTTCGACCCCGTTTGGTCACCGAAAGCTGTACCGAACTGTAATCTTTATCAGACAATTGTCGGATTTTATTTTCCACCTTCCGGGTGTCAGAATGATATAAAACTTTAAATCTAGTCTAATAAAAATAATTCTGACTTATCCTCCAGTTTTCATAATTTTTTGACACTCTGCATTTTCTACTAATTTATCTGTCTCGTTTCACACAGAAAATTTTAAATATTCTGTTTTCGCTCCGATTTCAGTACAAGTCATTTCTAACCTATATTTCACTTCTCTAAATTCAATAAAAATAGTATCTCATACTATTTTTATTTATTTTCACTTTTATATTTAAAATCCGGTATGTTACATTCCACCGCAACCTCACCGGAACCATTTAAATGTACACCGTAATTTCATAATTTTAAAAGTCCGGTACCCTACAGAAAATTTGCTACAATTTGAACTACTTGGTGTAAATTGCAATGGAGTAGCAATAAATATTTTTCTTATATTTTCTACTGAAAGTTCTTAGAATGTAATTAAAATAAAATAAAAAAATTAATCATTGTTTAATAATCAGTTAGTTCTTTGACCACTTCACTTTATGAATATCTAGATTATCTAAACTTTTTGAAATCCAAACAATCTTTTGTCATTACTCAAAAGAAAAAAAAATTGTTTGCTGGCGAGCCATTTGCTCTCCGGATCGGCAATGATCGTTTAGATGGGGAGGGCCCCACCATACATAAAAGGTGGGCCCCTCTCATGGTGCGGTGCTCGCAGTTTCGGCGAGCCAATTTTGGCGAGCATAGTATTGCGCTACTCGAAACGGGGAAAAGTAAAAATCCAGAAAATTGAACTCCTTGCAATGAAATGAAATTATTGGAGTAAAATTCAAAGTCCTGCAATTAAGATAAATAACGCCCATGTCATGGTCCAAAAGATGACAAAAGCAATGAGCTATCATAATAATGAAGATCAAGAAAATAAAAAAGTTAAGAAACGAAACGTAACTGTTCATTTAAATTTCTCATATACTAACCACACTAGTACAATTTTTTTTTCTTTAAACCTTTATATTCCCTTCTTGAAACTTAGGGATTGTTGGTTTTGCTGTAGCTATAAATAAATATAGTAAAATTAGAAAAGCATGCCGTTAGAGATACAACAAACATATCCTTTCGACAGTATGTAATTGAGAGTGATTTAACTAGAAAATTTGCTTGAGTGTTCGAAGTTAAAATTGCATTCTGTGTCGAGGGTACCTCTAGAAAAATAAAAATGTATCATTTTTTATTTAAGAGGTGAATGTGTAAATAAAGTTACTCGTTTAGAAGTACTCTTTTCCATTACTTCTTCTCTAACTACGTATGATTTGTGAGCAATTCGAGATGTTATAGTTGAGCCTCCATCAGTAGGTCCAACTCAGCATGTTGATGTAATTATACAATAAACTAAACAAGATTTTGTAGTCTTAACGTAATGATACTTGCAATGCAACGTGAAATGCAAGTAACCGAACAATACGAGCAACCAAACAACCTCTGTAGAGAAATCAAAGTCACGACTATTGTATCCGGAAATAATACTGCTGTGCATTTTCCAAACATTGTAGTGGTATGATATATGGCTCGCCTCATTGGAAGAGTTTTGTGCACAAGGTTGCAGAAAAATCAGATCCTTCAATATTTTGGAATTTCAAGGATTTCGATTGATTTATGAGTTTGTGCACGCAGAGAAAGAGAGCCTCAATATACTTTCCAATATTGTATGAGCAATCGCGTTCCCCCATCTCTTTCTTTTTTCTTTTTTTTTTTTTTTTTTTTTACCCCCCAAAAGGCAAGCACATAACCCCTTTTACAATCCTACCAATGATTTTTTTCACTAAGGACTGGGAGTCATAATAACATCCCACCCCTCGCATAGATGCCGTATCATTGTGGGTAAGGGTGAGGATGGTTTGAATTTTATTTGATCGAATCCTAAATCGTACTTGATCGGAGCCGGATTCGAATGTCAAATTAGCTATTCGATTGGATTTGGACTTGAATTCAGTAATAATAATAAACTTTTCTTTGGATTCGATTTTGAATTCGAATCCAGATTTTGTTATCCTTCATATGCGATGCGTTTCGGCTATAGATACGGAAGCGGATTTGAATATTAGTGTTCAAATCTGTTTTCAACATGTAGGCTGAGCACTGGGAAAAAGAAGAGTGAATATACATAGTGCAAAGGCATTTCAAAACTTGGCGTTTGGTCTTTAAAATAAAAAAGTAAACCAATCAGGGATTCAGGAGAGCTCCTTAAGTGTAGAGTTTCTTTTTTTTTTTATATATATATATATATAAAAATTTTTAACATTTCAATTTTTTTTTTTGAGAAATAGGTAGCAAGCAACCTACTTCATTCATTAAGTAACATGAATTTAGCGTACATAATGGAAGCAGCTAGGGCCTCCGGACCGAGCCGGCGACAAAAGAAAAACAAAAGCAAAACAAAACAGGAACACTAAGTAGACATAGAGAGACAGACAAAACGTTACACAGAAAACATAGAGAACATAGAGATTGCAGGAGGGTTCAAAGTGCTTCGTTCCAGGCTCTGATCAAAGAAGCGACACGTTCGGTAGCCCAGGAAGCGTTATGAGCCGCGTCGCTAAAGCACATGCTATTTCGTTCCGTCCAGACGACCCACCAAATTGCCACCAAGTGGGTTAAACTTTTCGATCTTATTTCGGTCACGCGATTCTCGGAGATCTGTATCCAAAATCTCCGAACATCCCCCGCGTCCGAATCAGCTAGCACAAGGGGTCCAACTTTATATCGGAGGTATCTGACAAAGATACAGTCATGGAACAGGTGATAGCAGGTTTCGGGTAGTAACGCGCAGAACTTGCAATGCTGGTCCACCGGGAACCCTCGGCGAATCAATCTGTCCGCTGTGAGTAATCTCTTTCGAAGTAGAATCCAAACAAAAACTTTATGCTTAAGTTGGATTTTTAACCCCCAAAGATGATCGTACAAAGAATCTATCTGTCCTCCATCAGAGATAAAATCGTAAAGGGACTTAACGGTAAAATTTTGGTTCGCGGTCCATCGCCATTTAGGTATGTCCTGCGTGATCGATGGTCTATATTGAGCGAGCAGGCTTTTAAGCGTCGTAGTCTGTTGGCGGAACAAAGAAGTGGTGCTAGTCGCCAGGCCTGTGGTTATGAAGCGCCATCTCCACTGTCACGCCCCGAGCTCCGCCAATTTGGTCGGATTCGGCCACGTCGACAGACCGCCGAACGAACAGAGCTTTCCCTGTACGTTCTAGGCGTCACAATCTAAACAATGCAACAGAAGAGGTCCCAACCAGGAACAGTAGCAAGTATGTAGATTGCATAAGTATCAAAAACATAAAAGGCTAACTATGCAATTAATAGCATTCATCTCACAATTTTACATTTAGAAAATTTCATAAGTCTTTAAATTATTACATAAGCCCNGGTCCCAACCAGGAACAGTAGCAAGTATGTAGATTGCATAAGTATCAAAAACATAAAAGGCTAACTATGCAATTAATAGCATTCATCTCACAATTTTACATTTAGAAAATTTCATAAGTCTTTAAATTATTACATAAGCCCTTATACAGTTTACAACTTACACAATTTATTACAAATTTGATACAAGTTTGTTTCTTTCATTCTGAACTCCGAGCTAGACTGCTTCAAGGGTACTGCTATCTCTGGTCTCAGTGGTAGGGCGCTATCTACGAAGCTACGCCCTGTCCTCGCGCCGCCGCGCCGTTCACGTGCAAACCTGTACCCCCAAAAACCACACGGGGGTGAGAACTATATAAATATAGTTTCTAGTGGCTACGGCCACCCAAGGGAAGAGCTCGACCCACCAGGTCCAAAAGAGGCAACTGCAGGTTAGTAAACTGAACAGATAGATAGATATTCGATGATACAATTAGTAAAACCATACCTTGCCTCACGATATGCAATATGTAAATCATGCAACTATGTAACAAGTAGATCGACTGATCCTACTTTATATCTTTAACCATTCTTTACTTGTAGCCGTTCTTTATTAGCTATTTACGTTCATTAGCTATTCTTTATTTCTTATTCTTTATTCTTTATCATATTGTGGTCACTGGCGATTCTTTCCTAAGGTTACTTTACCTTAGTCATCTAGCCATCCGACTCGGTCTTGAGTCAATCAATCGCGGATAGTCCGCGCACTATCTAGCTCGAGGTGAAGGAACTCTCACATGCACCTCAGCTGGCGACAGCTCACCGTACTCCTGTCCTAACCGTCTAGCGGTGAACGGATCGCACCTCACCCAACAACTGCCTAGGTGTATGACTTAGCCACCTGGCGGCGAAATCGTCGCACACGCCATGACTGTGGTTCAGTCAACAGGCGGCAGGATCCACAAACTGGCTTAACTATCTGGCGGCGAAATCGTCGCACACGCCGAACAATGGCTCAAGCCCCTGGGCGGCGAAATCGTCGCACACACCTAATGCTCCCTTGGTATCAACCTCGGCGGCGAAATCGTCGCACACGCCCTAGCCTTGACACCAAGGTTATCACAGATCTTGGGATTCCGGAATCCATTTCCACAACTTAAGGGTTTACTCTTTTACCCTATTTCGACGACCATTCTAGGTCTAAATCAATCATCTTTATGTGGTCTCTCTACCACTATACCCCATAACTTAGTCCAACTGTACTAAGTGTTACAATATGTCACGACCTAGGTATCCAATCACACTAGGTTCTATGTCATTTCACCTAGATCTCAACTCTAGGTTTACTTACTTGACCTATGTCCAATGACACTAGGTTCATGTTCGACCTATGTTTATACATTAGGTTCATGCCACTCGATCTATTTATTATCCTAGTTATCCACGCCTAGGATTATAATTTGCACATTTACATTTACCTTGTCACCGTCAAGATTTCTACTCAACTGGAGTTGTTGATTTATACCCAATTCTTAGGGATTTAACATAAGGTTCACAGTTTACATATTCTCATTTATCTTGTTACCATCGAGGTTTCTAATCAACTAGAATTATCGACATTCATATAGCTTGAACTATAGTACATTCACTTTCATATATGTTTAGACATAGGCATCAAACGTTCATATTCAACTTACATGACTTTAGTCTATGTATCAACATTCACATATCATTTATCATTCATACGTTCATGTATGTTTAGTCATATGCATCTAGCATTCATGTTTATATAGGCTTAGTCATATGCATCTAGCATTCAGGTTTATATAGGCTTAGTCATATGCATCTAGCATTCATATCCATATGCATCTAGCATTCACATTTCTAGGATAACCATTATAGATCATCATATATCAACAATCATATATGCCTACTCATATGCATCTAGCATTCATGTTCATATATCGACAATCATATTCATTTATGCGTCAAATGAAAGCATGTTTTACTTTGGCATGGAAGTGACCTAATCACTTTGGTAAAGCACAACCCACCTTTACTTGATACCGGAATGCGAGAAATTCGCTTCTCGCACTTTCCCGAGAACCACGACCTGCTCTTGCGACAATTGATGCCGAAAACGTCTTTTTGGCGCTATCTTTGCGTAGGCTCGACGGATTGCCGAACCGACTTCGCCAACGAGTTTCTTTTACCCTCAATTAGGTTTGTACGCGGTCAATTTCACGTTAGGACCTTTATCCTGCAAAAGTGCATTGTCGGGGTCAAAATAAAACTATCGAGCAATTCAACTTTTATTTCATTCCATCTCTCTTTCTTTTCTTTCTTTTCTTTCTTCTCTTTCTTTTCATTCTTTTCTTTCTTCTCTTTCTTTTCCTTCCTTCTTTCTTTCTTCCTTTCTTTCCTTTCTTTCTTTTCTTTTCTCTGCAGCCCTGCAGCTGAGCTGCTGCTGCGGCTGCTGACTGGCTGCTGCTGCTGCTGACAGCAGCTAGGCTGAGCTGCTGCTGCTGAAGCTGCTGCTGCGCAAGCTGCTGCTCCTGCTGAGCTGCTACTGCTGCTGCGCAAGCTGCTGCTGCTGAAGCTGCTGCTGCTGACTGCTGCTGCTCCTGCTGAGCTGCTACTGCTGATTGCTAATGCCACTGCTGCTACAACCAGTAGCAGAGGGAAAAATGGAAAGGGAGAAGGAAAGGAGAAGAGAAAAACAATGAAATTACCTCTTTTCTTCTTCTCTTTTCTCTTCTTCTTCTTCTCTTCTCTTTCTCTCTCTCTACGTATAGGAGTGAAGAGGGGGGGGATAAGGATGGAGGGCTCCCTGGCAGGGGGTTAGTGGAAATCCACTAAGCCATATGAAAATTACCATTTTGCCCCTCGACTTATCCGTTTAGCGACACAGATCAAATACCTTTCGCAGGCCCTTCCGAAAGTCCGATTGAGCTCAAATTTGACAGGAATGCTCGTTTTTACTTAACAAGTCCACTGAAATTTTAACATTTCAGTTTTGACCCCGTTTGGTCACTGCGAACTGTCCCGAACTATAATCTTCATCAGATAACTTTCGGATGCTATTTCTCTCTCTACAGGTGTCAGAATAATATGAAACTTCAAAGCTAGCCTCATAAAACCATTTCTGACATCTCCGCAAAGTTTCATAATTTTCTGACACTGTGCATTTTCTACTAATTTCTCAGTCCCGTCCTTTACAGAAAATTCTAAATATTTTATTTTCGCTCCGATTTCAACACAAGTCATTCCAGACTTACATTTTACACCCTTAAGTCGAATCAAATGGTATCCCACACCATTTATATTACTTTGCTCACTTTAATTCTTTTAATCAAAGTTAGCGTCGGAAATCCGCAAATTTTCTTTACTTTTTATTTCGCGCCCAATTTGCGTCGAAACACTTATTTATCATCAGAATTCATTCTCACACGTCCAAAATCACTAGGGGAAGATATTCAACTAGCTCGAGCTTCACTTTGATCCCCTAGATCAAAGTTAGCATCGCAACTCAAGGTTTCCATATATTACATCCATCCTCTTTCATTCCAGCATTGTGAGACAGTGGCTTCCTGATTTGCGGTTCTGCAGCAGAATATTCTAGGAAATCGGGTACTAAGTGGGGTTTCTTCAATCCAAATGTCCGACCACCACCTGATATTTTTTCCGTCACCAAGTACATAAGAAAGCCCACATTTGAACACTTTCTGACAGCTCATCACACTTCTCCACCACTGGGAGTGCGGTCTGAAGGATCTTCCCTCATGTAACGGCTTTCTTCTAGTGTAATAAAGTGCGGTGATCAACCTACCCCATAACAGGTGCCTCTCATTGAAGAAACGCCACCACCATTTAGCTAAAAGAGCCATATTCATAGCTTCCATATCCTTGATCTCCAGACCCCCTTCTTTCATGCTTTTACATATCGTTTTCCACCCAACGAGACAAGAACCCCCAGAAATTTTAGAGCACCCTTTCCAAAAGAAAGATCTTCTAAGAGCTTCAATGCGATTCCGTACCCAATGTGGCACTTTGAAAATTGCAAAGTGGAATAACGGAAGATTCGACAGTACCGAGTTTACCAGGATGAGTCTCCCCCCATAAGAGAGGAGTTTTGCTTTCCATCCATCAATACGCGTCTTGATGTGGTTGACGATCGGAGTCCAATCGTCCTTTCAAAGGGATTTGGTATGAAGCGGCAACCCCAAGTAGCGACACGGTAGTTTACCTACTCTACACCCCAATATATCTGCGAGTTGTTTAGCTCTGAATGCGGTGGTTCCCACATGGAAATGTTCCGTCTTGTTCAAATTAATCTTGAGGCCAGAGGCCCATGCAAACATCTTCCAGATAAACCGTAAGTTACGCATCGCGGGCTTTTTGGGCTCCGAGAAGAAAAGCGTGTCATCCGCGTATTGCAGAATCACTGTCTGACACTCGGCCGTCGGTCCAATTCCCTAAAGCAAGTTATTACCCCTTACTGCTGCGGTGATCCTAGCCAAACAGTCGGCCACTAATATGAATAGATAGGGGGAAAGTGGGTCCCCCTGTCTTAGCCCCCTCCTTGTTTTCATCCACTTTGTCGGCAAGCCGTTCACTAAAATGGCGATTTTGGCGTTACAGATACATTGTTCAATCCAGTCCCGCCATTTGTCACTGAACCCAAGCCACCGTAAAATACTTTGCAAGAACTTCTAGCTAACTTTGCCGTAGGCCTTCTCAAAATCCACCTTAACACTGACGCACTCCTTGTTAGTTCTAGCACACCAGTTGAGTAGTTCAGCTGCAGTGACAAAAGAGTCCGCTAGTAGTCGGTCTTTCAGGAAAGCCGATTGAGATGAAGAGATAATTGATGGTAACACCGCCGCAAGTCTGTTCGCGAGCACTTTCGAGATAATCTTTTGAATACCGTTTAGGAGGGAAATTGGTCGAAAATCGTTAACCTGGCATGCACCTTCCTTTTTGGGGGTTAAACATACATAAGAGTAGTCTGCTGGTGCCGTGCAAAGGTCGGAATTCTGAAGGTCTAAGAAAATATCAAATATGTTATCCTTAACCGTCTCCCAGAAATATTGGAAAAAGATCAGGGGGAAGCCGTCGGGACCTGGTGCCTTGTCACTACCTAGTTGAAAGATAGCCTTTTTAACTTCATCCAAGTTAAAGGGTGCCGAGATGAGATCCGATAAGGCGTCCGCTTGATACAAGTCGGCCCAATCACCAAAAGAGGAAGGCACATCTTCGGCCCACCCGAATAGACGTTTGAAGGAGTGAAAGAAACATGATTTCATTTGAGCTTCGTTTCTAATTAGTCTGCCAGACTCATCTTCAATAAACTGTATCTCATTGCTTCGCTTCCGACCATTGGCAACTGCATGAAAGAAATTTGTGTTATTGTCCCCTTCCTTTAGCCAGTGTTGTTTCGCTCTCGTTTTCCGGAGGATTTCTTCCTCCTGCAGGATAAGTTGAAGTTGTGCTTTAAGGTCTACCCGTTTCTCCCGTACATCCTGTGGCAGTATGTTTCGTTCCTCTAACATATCGATGTTTCTAATTTCCTCTTTAAAACACCTCAACGCATTGGCTATACTGTGAAATTTCGTCTTACACCATTCCTTTATTCTAATCCTGCAGTGTCTCAATTTTGCCATTAAAGTAAGTATAGCAGACCTCCCTCCAGATACTTCATTCCACCAGATAGGTACGTTTTGTGAGAAGTCCTCCCTGGTAAGCCATACTTTCTCAAACCGAAATCGCCGCGGAGTGGGATTGGTTCCAGAGGCCAGAATTAGCGGGGTGTGATCGGAAGTAATTCTAGATAGCGCGGATACCCTACAGTGCGGGAAGGCTTGATCCCACTCCGTCGAAACGAGAAATCTGTCCAGCTTGACTAGGGTTGGTGAACGTTGCATATTAGACCAAGTAAAATTTTGGTTGGAAATGGGCAGGTCAATGGCTTCAAGTTTAGAGATGAGGTCAGAGAACATAAACATCGCTTCTGTACTCCACCGATTTCCGGAGCATTCTGCCTGGTTTCTAGTGAAGTTGAAATCCCCGCATATCGCCCACTTACTGTTGGAGCAAATCGCGCCAAGAGCGAGGAGTTCAAAACAGAACTCTTCTTTCCCATCCCATGTTGGCGGACCATATACATTTGACAGATAAAAACTCGTTCCACCGGTGACATGTTTCAAGTTGAGGGTGAGCGAGTGATCGCACACCAAAACTTCCGTACACTCGAAAAATTTTGAGTTCCAACATGTAATTAAACCGCCAGAGGCTCCAACAACCGGAATAAATTGGCACTTGCCGAAACTCGAACCACAGCAAGAGCGAAGAAAGGAACGAGACGCAGAATCCACTTTAGATTCTTGGATACAGACTACCGAACAAAAGAGTTTAGAGACAGTAGACCTGACACAACGACGCTTACAAGGGTCGTTTAGACCGCGAACATTCCAAGTAATAATATTAAACATAGGAAAAGTGACACACACCCAAAAGTCGGCCCAAACACAACTCGAAACTTGCTCCAGATCAACCCCGCAGCAAAAACTTGTGGAGCTCCTCGGCNAGGACCTTAGGGGAACCGGTCTCTTGACCTCAGGGACCGGTCCCTGAACATAGAAAAGTTCAGTAAAGTATTTTTAAAGCAATCTAAGCCTTCTGAACTTATTCTAATCAACTATCTTCATCACAAATGATCTTTTCTTCATACCTTAGGTGCCGAACTTTACGAGTGAGTCTTTTCCCTTCAATTTAGATCTTTTCTTCAATCTTCTGCAATCAACTCTTCAAGACTCCATTCAACATTACGAAAGCCGCCAACCTATAAAATCCTTAACACTGTCGAGAGAACGCCCTTTTGTGGTAGTTGAAAATGTCCGAAACACAAAAAGTACTTTGGAGTTGAGTCCGCGAGAGCAAATGAGGCAAACTGCATCATTGGGCTGATGTTGCTCTCGGGGACCGGTCTCTCCAGGTGAGAGACCGGTTCCCTCGGCTGGGTGTAGCGGGGTTGCTTGGTGCAACCGGTCCCTGGTAGGGAGGGATCGGTTCCCGAACGTGGTCCCAGCGAGAATTGCCAAAAATTGGCTAAGTCTTGAAAATTGAGCTCTCGCGGACCGGTCTCCCAGGTGAGGACCGGTCTCCTGAGGACCGGTCTCCCGGGGGGAGACCGGTTCCCGAACGCGTGCGCCCGAGGGAAGCTCTCGGGGACCGGTCCCAAGTCGGGGAGACCGGACCCTCCGCGCGAAAACTGCCTTGTGAGGGCAGTGCACAGGAGTGAAAGTTGAGGGGCTTTTATGCAAAATGGCTTTTATTTGAGTGGGCTGAGCCCTCTCTCTCCCTCACACTCATCTCATTTCACTTTCTCTCACTCTCTTTCTCTCTTGCTCTCTCTCTCTCTAGAAAAAAAAGGAAAAGAGAAGGAGAAGAAGAAAGAGAAGAAGAAGAAGGAGAAGAAGAAGAAGAAAAAGAAGGAGAACAAGATAAGGAAGGCTTGGAGCATCTTCCTCTCTTTCTCTCTTCTCCATTTGTGTAGCTCTTGAGGTAGGCTACTAAACCCTAGCTTTGTATACTTAGGGTTTTTGGGTTTTTATGCTTTGGAATGGGTCAAATGGACCCCAAGCATACTTCTAAGTAGATCAATCCCATAAATCTAGGGTTTTATTAGAGGTTTGCTATATGTGCAACCTAGGGCTCCAAATGGGGGCATTTTGTAAAGTATGAGATTGATCTCATTTGAGGCCTTGTAAACCTAATCGATAGGTGCCCAAACGCGGGGGCGAAGTCAATTTTGCGATTCGTCAAGAGGGCTTGGAGCTATCGGCGAAATACGGTTGTTTCGGCACTATCTTGGACCAAGGAAGGCTAAAGCCTTTTCGTAAAACTCACCGAGGAGCGTTTTTGGGGCCTCTACGTTGATTAAAGGTGGGGGGTGCCATCCCGAAGCTTTCGAACTCCTTTCTATGTCTTAGATTGCATTTAATCTCATCTCTTCATGTTGCATTGTAGGATTGCATAGTAGCACCATTCCTTATGCTTTCTAAATGATAACCTAGTGTACTTGGAACGCTTGGTAACTTAGATAGGTGAGGATTGGGTCGGAACGTGGATCCTATGATGCGAAAGAAAAGAGATGTACCCGATGGGGGTGTTGATGACATAGAAAGTATTGTTAATGTTAAAGAACATACAAGTGGCATCCAAACATTGAATGATGACGAGTGGCATTAATGTAGTGTATACGACACTAGAGGTTTGAGAACCTAGGGATAGGTGGATCGCTTAGAAAATGCCTTGCGGACAAGAACTTAGTAAACCTAAGTAGCCTCACATTGAGAGGTTGTTGATGAGTCGATTGAGACATTGACCCTAGTGGTAGGGCATCCTCACTTGGAGAGGACTCGATTGGGTATTGACTCTAGTTGATAGCATCCTCACTTGGAGAGGATTGGATTCGGTTGTTGACCCTAGTGATAGTGCATCCTCACTTGGAGAGGATAGATCTAGCTCACAGTCTGCGTTTGGGATGGTATAGCCATCCAATCCCCACATGGAGGGGATTGTCGTCGAGTACTCCGAAGTGTCGCGCGACTAGGACCACTTGGAGGTCCAGACCACATGGAGGTCCGCAGACGGTCCTGGGCTTGGGTGCACTTGGAGCTCCCTCCCCACTTTGGGATTGAAAGGTAAGTTATGGGCGAGCCCTAGGGCCTCGCCACAGATTGGGTAAATGGAAATGTTAAAGGTCTAACAATGTTATTGAACATAGCTATTCGAACATGGATCGAATTTGTTAGCATGGTAGCAAACCTTTATTATATGATGCATGCATTCATATTAATGATTATGGGCATAATAGCATAGTTTTCCTACTATCGCATTTACAGCTTTCACATACATATCTATCTATCTATCTATTTGTTGTTACTTGTGCCCACTTGGACCTAGTGGGGAGATCGGCAGAGTCGGCGGCCGAGCCCACTGGGAACTATGGAAGATAGTTCTCACCCCACTCTATTTCCAGTGGTAGGTTCAGGGCTGCAGATAGAGGACCGCGGCAAGGGCATCGCGCCCGACCAGTGAGACCGTGGTAGTATAGTAGCTTTCCTTTTTGCATTAGTTCACCTATGTATTGAGAGAGATCATTGTAGGTGAGGATTCAGAGAGCTATGTATTTTGAAGATGAAAAATGTATTCATGTAAATGAAATGTTGGAACTATTGTAATAGTTAGCAAGTACTCTCTTTATTTCACTTGTTTTATCTTGTGGATCGCTTGCTCCTTGTATTGTTGGCACTGTTTGTGCCCTTGTGAATGTGTATGCTTAGAATTTAATTTTCTGGGTAAATTCTTGTACACATTCCTGTTGTTGAGCCTTGGGCGAATAGGGGAGGTGCTGTCCGTTCGGTGGCTCGCCGCCGCGGCCGAACCGTACCAAATTGGTAGTGGTTTCGGGGCGGAGCGTGACAAGTTTCTTATATAGTATAAATTATTGAATCAAAGGATTTGTTTAAATAAAATTTCTATCAAATGATTTTTAAATAAAAACAAAATTTAAAATCTAGATATTTTTATTTTTCTAACTAGTATGCTTAATGATTTCTTAACTTCAAAACTAAAAGATTCGATTCATATTATGAATCCGTATCCCTCTGTCATCCAAATTGTATTTGAACTTGTTTCGATCAAATATGATTGTGAAATTTATCATCCATTCAATATTTGTGTCCGAATTGGTATCCGCATATCAAATACAAAACTGTTAAGCTTATTAGATCATTGTCATCCCTAATTAAGATACCACTGTTTGTGTTTGGCATGTGAGCCATTTTATATCGGACGTTTTTGGGTCATGCTGGGAAGTAAAAGTCAAATATCCTGATTATATCAGGAAAGAGCAGAGCAGAGCAGTGCAAAGGTAGGTGGTTATTATCCATCCATATTATTATACCGTTTGTACTCACTCCCGCTTAATTTATTTAATTATTGGTAGTCCACACTGCACAGCAGCGGGCTGCGAGCTGCCATATTCAACTCATTACCCTTTCTCCTTCTTTTAAAAATAAACAAAACACCTTTTTATTTCTTCCAAAGAAAAGAAAGTTGAAACAAATAGGATGGGATGGGATGGGATGGGGGCAACATTCAGCACAGAATCCGTGCCAACTACCGCCCAACCCCCACCCCCACCTCCACCTGCTCCCTTTAAAAATTCTTCTCAAACATTATTAGCTAGCTCTCAGCCACGCTACCTGGAGACGGCACAAGTATTAAATATACAAGAATATTAAAGAGTCCATCACCCGAGGAAGGTCCCAAACACATTCTCCATCAATTAAATATAGAATATTAAAGATACTATCATCCAGAACTCAGCTTTCAGATAAACTAAGCTTCTGTATTTCAATCTCATAATAAAGAGTCCTAATTTTATTTCATTTTCTCTCGTTTAATTATAACATAACTTCTATTATGATGCACGCACCCTTCTCATTTGAAACAAAACGAAAATGCCTGCGCCTAATATAATAGGTAGGTCATTATTAAATTCCAGAAAACACACTAAACAAACGAGAGAAAGTAGAGATATTTTAGACTAAAAAAATTACCGGAGTGGCTGGATAGTTAGGAAAAGAAAATGAACGCACAAGGAAGTAATAAACTGAGCGCACTCTGGAAATGTTGGCTCCCTAATACAACACATTCTTCCACTTTGCTTAAGAGCCATGAAATTGACACTGCATCATACAATATTTGTAGCACACTGAACTTTAATAAATTATAAGGTTTCAGTGTCCGAATAGTGTTTGGTACTATTCTGGATGTGTTCGAGGGTCGAGAACTGTGTACCGATCTATTACTCGCGTTTTGTGAAGCGATGTGAGTACTTAGCACCAAAATATGCAAACTGCAAGTTTTTGGGTGCTGAATACCGATACCACAGTGGGGTACCGATACCTTGACGTGTGACTGAGAGGGCTGCTCTCGGGTTTGAGCTGATCTATTACTCGCGAATAGTGTTTGGTACTATTCTGGGTGTGTTCGAGGGTCGAGAACTGTGTACTGATCTATTACTCGCGTTTTGTGAAGCGATCGTGAGTACTTAGCACCAAAATATACAAAATGAAAGTTTTTGGGTGCTGAATACCGATACCACAGTGGGGTACCGATACCTTGACGCGTGACCGAGAAGGCTGCTCTCGGGTTTGAGCTGAGGGGTGCTAATTAAGTATCGGTACAGAGTCGTCGGGTACCGGTACTCGGGCCGGATACTGATACTGCATCGAGCTGGTACCGGTACACCGTAGTTTACCCACTTGATAGAGGCTCGGGTTTTGCAGATTGGTTGACGGGTACCGGTACTCTCCTTCGAGTACCGGTACACAATGCAGTCTGACATTTTAGCTCCTTTAACTCCACCAGTGCTATTCTATACGGAGCCTTCGAAACTGGTTCCGCCCCGGGAATCAAGTCAATGATGAACTAGACTTCCCAGTCCGGTGGCAGTCTTGGTAACTCCGCCGGAAATACATCCGGGTACTCGCACGCTACTCGAATATCCCCCAACTCTGGGTACTCCTTTCGAGCATTCACTGTCACGCCCCGACACCCGCCTATTTGGTCGGATTTGGGCACGCCGACAGACCGCCGAACAGACAGAATTTCTCCTGTACGTCCTAGGCGTCGCAATCAATACAATTCACGATGTTCCAACCAAGAACAGAAATCAACATACAGATTGCATATGGAAAGGTATCAACAACATAAACACATCTTATGTTATTACAAGCATTCACATTGATACATTTGCTTACATCTCAATTACACTTTCTCTCCAACATACAATATGAGTTATTACAATTTATTACACATTTGATACATCTTGTTCTTTTATTTTCCTCTACCCCTAGGCTATGCTGACTCGGGGTACCACTATCTTTGGTCTCTGGGTAGGGTGCTATCTACGGAGCTACGCCCTTGCCTCGCGCCGCTGCGCCGCTCATGTGCAAACCTGTAAAACCCTAAAACAACGTGTGGTGAGAACCAACTCCATGGTTCCCAGTGGGTACAGCCACCCAGGGGAAAAGCTCGACCAATAGGTCCAAGGAAGCACTGCAACAAGTTAGTCCAATAACATATAACAGATATATATATTCGATATTGAACTAAATGTCATGCCTCGCAAAATGCAATATGCAATATCCGTAACTTGATTCTACTTCATATTATTAACCATTCTTTACTTGTAGCCGTTCTTTACTTTATTAGTTATTCTTTATCATTAGCTTTTCTCTAGTCTTTACTTGGTCACATAACGCTCATTGGCGATTCTTTCCTAAGGTTGCTCATACCTTAGCCATCTATGCCACTTGACTCGGTTTTGAGTCAATCCTCTACGGATAGTCCGCACACTGGCTGCTCAACAGCCCATCGCACTCGATGACTCGGCCACCCGGCGGCGAAATCGTCGCACACGCACAGCTCTGGCTCAAGTCACCCTGCGGTATGATCCACAAACTGGCTCAACCATCCGGCGACGAAATCGTCGCACACGCCATGACAATGGTTCTTTAGCCCCGGGCAGCGAAATCGTCGCACACACCCTGCACAACTCTTGGTGTTCCACGAGTCCTGAGATTCTGGAATCCATTTCACAGTACTCAAGGATTGGTCTTAACCCTATGAAATTGACCTATCTAGGTCCAAGCCTTTACTCAACCTAAGTTAATACTTTAGGTTCATTGCTTTCATACTCTTAGCCTAGGTTTATTAACACTAGGTCCATTATTCTCGTCTACCTAGATTCACTTGACTCTAGGTTCTTACCTTTACCTCACAACCTATGTTCTCTAACATTAGGTTTAATGCCTTTCTCGTTAACCTATGTTTATTAACACTAGGTTCATTATCACTCTTGTTCAACCTAGGTTCACGACTCTAGGTTCAATGCCACTCGATCTATATGTATACATATGTCCTTTACTCCTAGGTTCACGACTCTAGGTTCAATGCCACTCGATCTATATGTATACATATGTCCCTTACTTAGCATTCTTACATTAACTATATTCTTAGCATTAACCACATGCTTGCATTTATTAATTCTACATCATGCTTATCATACAATTACTTAGCATTCTTACATTAACATTTCTACACATACAACATGACTAACGTATGTCATTTATTCTATGCTTTCCACTTAGCATTATTTACACTATGTCATTACGCACCGTTTGGTAGCCTCACTTAGCATTCATCTCATGCATACACATGGTCTATTAATAGCTACCATTATATGCATCAATAATAATACTCATTCTTAGACATACAGGCGACCTAGTCGCTTCGGTAAATACAACCGACCTTAACTCGCGTTTCGATTGCTTGTCGACACTTGCAATCGGCCTCCCGCGGCACCCGTATCCGGCACAGCCCAATATTGCAATTGCACCACAACCGTGCTCCGCTTCGCAGCCCCGAAAATTATAGGTCTTCGGTTATGTGCCACGGTGCTCCAAATCCATTTCCACGATTTTACGACGTCGCCTCGGCCCTCCAGACGGCAACGAAGCCTAAACGTCTGTTTCTTTAATAACTTCGCAACGGCTCGTCGGATTGCCGAACCGTCTTCGCCAACGCATTTGTTTACCTAGCAATTAGGCTTACGAAGGGTTAAATGAGATCAAACCCACCTCCTAGCAAAAATTGCATTACAGAGCCCTAGGTTACAACTATTGTAAGAAATCATTAAATTGATCCATGATTCAAGCATTAATCCTCTATTTAGCATCATAGGATTCCAAATAAGCCATTTCTATGGATTATAAACAAAGATTTGAAGATCTACCATGAAAGGGCTCAAGAAGATCACCTCAAAATGAGCTCTAAACCATGGAGAAGATGAGGAAGATGACGGCGATTCACCTCCAAGCTTCAATCTCCGCCAATTTCTTTAATTTTGGGAGAGATTTAGAGAGAGAATTTGAAGTTCTCTCTCTCCCTTCCATGCGTGTGTGCGTGCGTGTGTATGTGCGGTTTGGGCTGCTGTGGCTGAGCAAGGAGAAGAAGAAAAGGGTTGAGTCCCTTTTTACCATTTTTCCCCTCAACTAAACACTATTCATCACGGGCAGCTTGAAATCTGATAAATTTCGTTGGAGCCCTTCTGAATGTCCGTTTGAGCTCAAATTTGACAGGCATGTTCGGTTTCACTTAATAAGTCCAAAAAAATTTTAATCTTTCAGTTTCGACCCCGTTTGGTCACTGAAAACTGTACCGAACTACAATCTTTATCAGATAGCTTTCGAATTCTATTTCTCTCTCTACGGGTGTCAAAATGGTATGAAACTTTAAATCTAGCCCCATAAAAATAATTCTGACATATCCGTCAATTTTCATAATTTTCTGACTGTGAGATCTCTGGTGTTCAGCTGTGGAGGCTTGTCGGCAGCTCTGGAGAGTGTCGGGATAAGTTCGAGTCGCGTTGGTGTCAAATAGACGTAAAACGGGCTTCGTGAGACGCGAGGGCAGTTTTTAGCGAAGAAAATCTGCAATTTGCTCATTTACTGCTTGCTGTAACGGTACAGCCATCGTGGTGTACCGGTACACTACACAGATTACGCGCATACTGCTCTCGGGTTGGCTTCCTGTACCGGTACGCGATCCCGTGTACCGGTACACCAGGGTAGGTGAGAGGGTGTTTTGGTCTTTTTCTACCTCGTTCGTATCACCCTCCTCTCCCCAGCTTATTTACATATAGAGTAAGGCTGAGAGAGAGAGTTTTGCTCTTGGTTTCCTCCCCTCTCTCTCTAGAACCAATTGTGGGCAAGGTGGAGCTCGGGTGGAGTTTCGTCGCCGACGTGGTGCCGCGGAGCCGTTCGAGCGCACGTTGTGTCGTCTTGGTGCTATGAGGAGCTCGGGCGAGCGTAGATTTCCGTCGTCCTCGACATTGCGCCGATTCTTGAGGATCTATCGAGGTGAGTGCTCTGTGGAATTGCCGCGCATACTTCAGGTATCATCAATTCGAGCTTAAGTGCTGATTCGCAGGATTTTGTCGGCGACTGTTAGTATTTCAGCTCGTTCTCGACGTAGGAGCATCGGATTGCGACGAGACTTGGTGCGTTGGATTCGGGACTTCGAGAGGAATCCAAGAAGCCCTTACATGCGAATTTTGGTGAAGGTTAGCTTGGTCGAAATCCTTCTCTTCTCTGCTGCTGTGGATTTTGGGACTGAATTGGTGGATTTTGATCGTAGAGCTTAGAGTTAGCTCGAGTGCTAGACTTGGAGGGTTCCCGTTAATCCAGCAGGGGTCACTTTGGTTCGAGGCCTTGTTCGCTGCCAGGAGCTAGCTTCTTGAGGTGGGTTACATTGGTTTTGACTCCTAAGTTCATAATCGTCAACATGTATAGATCTCGATTTTGATAATTTATTCTAGCTCGAATTCATGGATTATATGATAGAATGCAAATCTGAATTTGGAGCATGTGGTAATAAATTAAGTAGATTATATATGTTGGACTTGGAAACTGAATTAGGAGAAAACCTGCGATTTGGACCGTCACTTGATTAAACTGCCTGATTTAGCTCTAGGAGCTGTTATTATATTGTACTGTCGCAGTATTTTCGAGACGAGTACTCCAGGTAGTTTAGAATGTATCTACACTCGTGCTAGTTCGCCGAGGGGATTTTACAGGGTCATTCAAGCTGTTCCGTACTGTAGGGTGCCGTTGAGATTGACGGTGGACCCGTTTCGCCTTTTTGGTGTCTGATTGTGCCGAGGGCACGTTACTTGTTGGTTGTTAGACCAGTTAGAGTCGATTTCTTGACTTTGGCTTTTCAGAGCCTGTTTGAGCTCGACAGAGATACGCTGCATACTCGGTTGGGTAGCGCCCACGAGTGCCACTCCGGAGTCAGGCTTTGTGCTTTCGCGTTGGTGTCGCTCATGCCAGTTGGACTTGCTCTCCACGGACCAGTTAGTGTGGATAGAGCTTGATAGTCGCAACGGGGCAGGGACGGGTGTATTCACAGTCCCGGGGACGGGTATGCTTACAGTCCCGATTGGATTGGGTCAGAGTTGACATTTCCTACAGTTGGTTAGTGTAGAGCATGATAGTGTAGTGATCGATAGCGGTAGAGTTTATTTCCTGCTTTTCTGACTACTCTTGCTCCCTTCTGTAGACTTAGTGGGTGGACCGATGTTGTTTTGGGCGGTACCCACTGAGGACTACTTGTTTTTACAGTAGTTCTCACGCCCAGTTGTTACCTATGTTTTTGCAGAGCCACAGGTTCCGGCTGCTGCACCGTCCGCGGATCAGGATCGAGGCAAGGGCGTCGCGAGTTAGAGCCCTACCCGACGTGCTGAGCTAGAGGTGCCCCTACTGCAGGTAGATGTTTTGTTTCGAGTTTATGTACATAGTGGACTTAACTCGCCAGTGCGAGTAGCTTTGTATTTTGGATTTGGACTATGTATATGAAACTCAGTTTGTTTAGCTTCTGTTTTCTCTAGCAGCTCTCTACTACTGTTCGTAGTAGTGTTTGATTTACAGGTACAGCTATCGCTTCGTATACAGGGAAAATTTCTTTGTATACGGCGGATTTGTCGGCGTGCCCGGGGAACGTGTAATCCGGGGCGTGACAGATTAAGTTGGTATCAGAGCTTTGCTGTAGGTCGTTGGGACCTAGGAAACCTAAGTTTGGCAAACCTTAGGGAAGCAAGACGTGAGAGGCGTAATTTTATTGCGAAAGTCAATGATTATTTGTTCTAACTCCTCTTAGAGCAGAGTGAGTGACTGAAGGAGTTTCTGTTTCGGCCTGAGAAATTATGTTGGCTGCAGACGACATAATTTTGGAGGGAAACAGGGACCGCCTTCTAGACTTTCGTTTGATTGGGTCGAGAGTGTTTTGTTGTATCTGACCCCGATTTGTTCCTTTCAGCTATGTATCGTCGCCGAGGTCGACCGTCGTTGCGGGAGCGTGCCCAGTTGGCGCGGGATCATGCTGGACCTTCTGAGAGATCTGAGCAGATGGAGCAGAGTACTCGGCAGGAGCAGGGTGACAGACTGGGGGCGAGTGTACCCCCTGTTGTGGAGCCGAGTGCGCGACCAGAGACTAGCGCACCCCCTGATCTGAGTGCACAGTTAGCTGCCCTGACCGAGGTGACGAGACAGCAGGGGGAGCTATTGCAGAGGTTGTGTGAGAGGATAGCTCAGCCACCGAGTTCTGTACCGAGGGCACCAGAGTCGCCAGTTCCACCCCCGACTACTCCAGTGACAGCACCAGCTGCAGCAGTTCCTCCATCGGCAGCAGTTCCAGTAGCGCCAGTTGCGCCTGCTAGGGGGCCAGTACCGTTGACTGAGGCCGAGCAGGAGCGGTGGACGGAGAGGTTAGCTCGTTTTCGCCGATTTGATCCACCGATCTTCGATGGCAGAGGCACTGAGGCCTGGATTGTTGAGGGATGGGTCAGTGCGATGGAGAAGTTATTCGAGGATCTGTTCGTTCCAGAGTGGGAGCAAGTACCTTTGGGAGTACACTGTCTGTCTGGTGATGCACATGATTGGTGGCGTAGAGCGAGGCGAGACCAGGGACTGGTGGCGACACAGTTGAGGTGGGATGAGTTCTGTGGAATGCTGTATGGGATGTATTTCCCCAACAGCATGAAACAGAAGATCGATGAGGACTTGAAGAGGATCCAGTAGGGTAGCGGACAGTTCAGGAGTATGTTCGGGAGTTTACTAGGCTCCTGAACTGTGTTTCGTTCGTGGCCAGAGACGAGGCACATAGGGTCTACTTGTTTGAGCAGGGTTTAAGACCCGACCTTTTCAGGTTCGTTAGGGCGCAGAGGTCGAGAACTTTGGATGCGTCCATTGAGCAGGCATTATGGGAGGAGAGAGGAGAGGTGTCGCTGCGGGAGAGGGCTCAGGGGCCGGGACAGAGTCAGGACAGGAAGCGCCCAGCTCCAGACGNTTTATTGCGAAAGTCAATGATTATCTGTTCTAACTCCTCCTAGAGTGGGGTGAGTGACCGAAGGAGTTCCTGTTTTGGCCTGAGAAATTATGTTGGCTGCAGACGACATAATTTTGGAGGAAAACAGGGACCGCCTTCCAGACTTTCGTTGATTGGGTCGAGAGTGTGCGTTGTATCTGACCCCGATTTGTTCCTTTTAGCTATGTATCGTCGCCGAGGTCGACCGTCGTTGCGGGCGCGTGCCCAATTGGCGCGGGATCGTGCGGGATCCCCTGAGAGACCTGAGCAGATGGAGCAGAGTACTCGACAGGAGCAGGGTGGCAGACCGAAGGCGAGTGCACCCCCTGTTGTGGAGCCGAGTGCGGGACCTGTGGCTAGCGCACCCCGGGATCTGAGTGCACAGCTGGCTGCCCTGACTGAGGTGACGAGGCAGCAGGGGGAGTTGTTGCAGAGGTTGTGTGAGAGGATATCTCAGTCACTTAGTTCAGCACCGAGTGTACCAGAGCAGACTGTTCCACCACCGACTACTCCAGTGACCGTACCAGCTGCAGCAGTTCCTCCGTCGGCAGCAATTCCAGTAGCGCCAGTTGCGCCGGCTAGGGGGCCAGTACCGTTGACTGAGGCCAAGCAGGAGCGGTGGACGGAGAGATTAGCCCGTTTTCGTCGATTTGACCCACCGATCTTCGATGGCAGAGGCACTGAGGCCTGGATTGTTGAGGGATGGGTCAGTGCGATGGAGAAGTTATTCGAGGATCTGTTCGTTCCAGAGTGGGAGCAAGTACCTTTGGGAGTACACTGTCTGTCTGGTGATGCACATGATTGGTGGCGTAGAGCGAGGCGAGACCAGGGACTGGTGGCGACACAGTTGAGGTGGGATGAGTTCTGTGGAATGCTGTATGGGATGTATTTCCCCAACAGCATGAAACAGAAGATCGATGAGGACTTGAAGAGGATCCAGTAGGGTAGCGGACAGTTCAGGAGTATGTTCGGGAGTTTACTAGGCTCCTGAACTGTGTTTCGTTCGTGGCCAGAGACGAGGCACATAGGGTCTACTTGTTTGAGCAGGGTTTAAGACCCGACCTTTTCAGGTTCGTTAGGGCGCAGAGGTCGAGAACTTTGGATGCGTCCATTGAGCAGGCATTATGGGAGGAGAGAGGAGAGGTGTCGCTGCGGGAGAGGGCTCAGGGGCCGGGACAGAGTCAGGACAGGAAGCGCCCAGCTCCAGACGACGGAGGTCAGTCGAGTAGCAGGCGTCCGCCGAGGCCTCCACGATCGCATTCACAGGGTCGTGGGTTTTCGGGGCGTCAGCGGTCCAGGGACTCTCGTCAGAGGGGACAGCCAGAGAGGACGCCGCAGTGTGTGATCTGCGGAGGACCACACTGGCCCAGACAGTGCGAGCAGAGGGAGGGCCGGTGCTACGGATGTGGTCAGCCGGGACACATGAGGGCAGCTTGTCCCCAAGCAGCATCTCCAGCACCATCGTCAGCTTCAGCTCCACCAGCACCTCAGCAGACTTACAGAGCAGCGCCGAGTTACCGCCAGGATGATAGATCATCCATGCCGCGACAGTGTGAGCGGCGACAGCAGGCTCCGAGTGGCAGAGTCTATGCAGCACAGGTGGAGGACTCTACGGCAGCCAACCGAGTGGTGGCAGGTATCACTTTGATTTTCGGCATTCGTACTCGTACTCTTTTTGATACTTGAGCCTCGCATTCTTTTGTTAGCCGAGCATTTGTATTGTTGCATGGTCTAGAGTTAGGGGCATTGTCACAGGCACGAGAGGTGCAGATTCCGGTCCATGTTTTACAGGTTGCAGAGTGTTGTTGGTCATGTCCGGTGCAATTGGATTCGTGGGTTATGCCCGCAGACCTGTTGGTGCTAGGGCAGCTGTAGGACTTCGACGTTGTGCTCGATATGGATTGGCTGGCGCGGTACTATGCTACGATTGATTGTGGAGCGAGGACGGTGACGTTCCACGAGCCAGGCCAGGATGAGTTCACTTTCAGAGGCTGCAGGAGTACGTTGTTTGCCACCTGGATCTTTTCGGCGAGGCTCGACAGATGCTGAGTAGCGGGTGTATTTGTCACGCCCCGAGGTCCCTTTTAAGTTTGGAAAAACAGCGGAAACGACTAAATTTTTTTTTTGAAGCACCTGATCCCAGATATTGTCAGATCCGCCACAAATACAGAGAATCCACTATTCACACGGACAGAGTCTCCCCTGTATTTGCACGGCGTCGCACAAGTACAAAAGTACAAACAGTATACAACCACAACTAAATGAATATACAGATAGCTATACGTTCATACATTTACCATTCACACCGTAGTTTTACATTCGATGTTTAAACAAAAGTCCACGAAAAACCTTTTAAAAACTGTTCCATACGCGAAAACTTTTATCTTTTATAAAGGCTACCACGAGGGGTAGAAAACCTTTTATTTTACCAAATCCAGAAATTCTTTTATTACATTCATGAAAGTCCACATATTCTAATGTAATAAAAATACTGAACCATATAAACTGACTAAGCTATAACAACAGAATAGTAGGGATAAAACTAAACCGATAATCTGGGTCGGAAGCTCTATCGACCGCTACGAACGTACCTCACGGCTCGTCCCAAAACTCAACGTCTGCAACACCTGAAAAATAGTGGGGGAGGTGAGAACATGTAAACATGTCTCCCCTCCCAGTGGGTACCGCAAGCCGAAGAAGGCGAGGAGTACTCACCGGATCAGGAAGAGATAAACAACAGTATGGGTAAGTAAAATACAGTAGCAACGATAATGAACGAATGAGATATATATATGAAAACACAACTACCGCTACTGTAATGTACAACTGCAAGCATACAAGGATATCAAAACTATAGTAGCAAGACAACTGTAAAGAAAGAACTAGAAGTATATATGCAACAACCGCTACTATAGCTATATGCGTCAACCGGACGAGAAGTCCAAAAGTACCCAATCTAAACCGCCGTGTCGGTCTAAGGACCTCAGGCAAAAGCCACTACCTGCTCACACCTGGCATGTAACCCTAGCACAAAGAGAACACCGCTGGGCTCACGGGTCGGATGTACGACCACTTTTCCGGAAAAGAACACCCTCCTGCGGGGGATCAACCCGCTGGTGTACGTGAAATGCACTCGAGCTGTGGCGATCAATGCGGATATGATCAATAGCCAAATGTCGGCAACCAGCCAACAATCACCGCCCCTCGGGGCAAGCCGACCAATAGGTCATCAAACTATAAAGAAGCACAAGAACCGACCACTCAAGTCAACTAGGATGGAACGACTCTACATCCTCTCAACTGTATGTAAGTACTGACTAATCAAGTCAACTGGGATGGAACAACTCAACATCCTACCAAAAGTATGTAGATACTGATCAATAGGTCAACTACTGTATATATGCAAGAATCGATCAACAAGTCATCTGAGTATATAATCTAGAACTACCGTCGGCCATGGCCGACAATCCTACCCCTCAGGGTACACCGACCTCAAAGGTCATCAAACGACAGAAGTCAAGAAACAGACCAACCCAATACATAATGCAACAACCGACCAACCAGGTCAACAGATATAAGATAAAAGCACCGATCAACTAGATCACCGAAACGAAGTACGAGAACCGACCAATCAGGTCACCGAAACAAAGTACGAGAACCGACCAATCAGGTCACCGAAACGAAGTACGAGAACCGACCAATCAGGTCACCGAAACAAAGTACGAGAACCGACCAATCAGGTCACCGGTATCACATATGGATAAACTACTCTACTCCTACACATGATACTAAGCATAGAAACATATAAGTAGAGTATAATAGAAACAACGGGGATGCAAGCTCAAAATATAATACGAAAATAGCAACAGAAGAATAGGGATAGAAGAAATATCACCGAGCGTGCACCACTGTACCGACGTCGGATCGAAGTACCTACCTGTATAAAGCTGAAACGGTCTCGCGAAGGCGGAGACGAAGCGACCGGACCTACGAAGGGTCCACCGGGTTAGAGTCTAACCCACAAACACAATAACACGACCATTCTCACACAAATCCCAAAATCAAAACCCCTCGGAACTCGGTTTCTCAAACGCAACTACCGAACCAGCCGGAAATCCCGGAAACCGTACCGAAACTCCACCGTCGCTCACCCGTCGTTTCCGAACCCTCGAGAAGACGCGGGTGACCAGCCAACCAGGCTCAACGACGCTACAATCAACCACGAGGCACCGTCGGATGAATTCCGAGTCGAACGCGCGTTCTATCGGCGGATTTCACCGAAAACGCTCCGGAAATGACAGATAGATTTCCGCAAGGGCTTGGGGCCTTGGACGATCAGTCCAGAGGTTACCTTAAGCCTTAACCTGCTGCCAACAGCAGCCACAACGAAGCGAAACGCAAAAGGATCCCTAATGGCCCCTGAAATCACATTATTTTATGTGATTTCATGGCTCTAACGGGTCGTACCAGCAAACCAGGGATCTATGGAGGTTGCCATCGCACTTGCTGCAAGGTTTCAGCATGCCTGAGGCCGTGCTCACCTTTCGGAGCACTGCCGGCAGCAACCACGCGCGCACGAGCGACGCGAACCTCAGCGAATCAGTGCGCATACTGTGGAAAACAGCCTTTTCTCACTAACCAGGGCACCGTTAACCTAAATGGAGGCGAGCATCGTGTTCAGCACGAGCCCACGATCACCGTGCTCACCTCCCGAGGTGCCAGGGAGTCATCGGATCGCCGAAAAAGTGACCAGAACGCAAAACAGCAGTGCTGGAACCAAAGTAAACTACTCACCGGAGCTGTGGGAGCTAGGGATGGCCGCCGGCGATCGGGCGGCGGGCGCTCCGGCCGGTGATGGCAGCAGCAAGTCGGGGAGGTCCGGGGGAGGTGCTGGACGGCGGCGGGCAGCAGCCGGTGGCGCGGCGGCGGAGATCGGGCCCGCACACTTCCTCTCGGGCTGGAGCTTGCCTGCGGCGAGGCGGCGACCGGGGGAGGTCGGGGCGGCGATGATCCGGTGCCTGAGACCAAGGGGGAGGTGGTGCTCACCTCAGAGGGCAACGGCAGCGCTCGGGAGTGGCACGGCTCCAAGGTCGGCCCGCACAGGACCCGAGCGGCGGCGGGAGACCTTGGCGGCGGCCGGCGGGGCGCGGGGACGGCCGGGGACGCGCGCGCCGGGTTGCTGGAGGTCGCCGGGGTCCTCAGGGGGGCTTGGCCGCAGGGGAAGTGCGGTCCCAAAGCCCGCAACCTGAGGTCGGCCTGGCTCGGGTCTGGGCAGACCCGGCTGGCTATAGCCTCTTCCGGCGGCCCCGGGGCTGCTCGGCGGCGGCCGGAACACGAGCACGGGCAGGACAGGGAGGTGCTGGGATGGCAGGGGCGGCTGGGGTTAGCTGGGGGGTTCTAGGGTTAGGGTTAGCTCAAGAAACCCTAGGACAAACTATATATAGGTGCGGAAAACTCGCGGAAAACCCCCTCGAAAGGAATCTAATTAATCCGAGCTCTCAACCAGCAGTCGCATAACGCACGATAGTCCCTCTAAGATCGAAAACTCGCAATTCGACGCATAAAATATAGGGCCTTTTCGCGAATAATCCAATTACTCAAATCAGCCCCTTCGCGGACTTTTCGCGATTCCCGAAGATCCGTCCGTCGGATTTCCGATCGGATCGCACCAGCGCGATCAGCACGACAGAGGCATCGAATCTAGCATTTCGTTTCGCCCGAAAAGGTTCCCGATTTGCGACAAAACCATCCCTCCTAGGTTCCACCAAAAACCACATATAGACAACTATATGTAAAAACCATTAAACCCCTTTTTCTCGAAATCCGTGCATCCAAATCCAATTCCGTCAGTGCCATTGGGTCCAGGATAGTTGAGCGGTTGAAAACGAGCTATTGGAATGCTATATTCGGAGTCCGATACGCGTCGAAAGTCCCCTTTACTCCGCGGCCTCTCCGGAAAACCGGAGTTACTATTCACTTAAGTCAGACTTCCGGGTCGCGTAACTTCTCCGTTTTAACTCGTTTTCTCCTGAAATTTGACAAGTACACTTATAATTATATTACACACAAGAACATCGTCAAACAAAAGGGTTTAATCAATAAATCAAAAATCTCAGTTATTACAGTATTGCTTTCTTAGCGACAGTTGTGGAGGTACCTACGGCGGCGCCGGGACTTGAGGACATTCCAGTAGTCCGCGAGTTTCCCGATGTGTTTTCCCCTGAGTTGACGACGTTGCCGCCGGAGAGGGAGATTGAGTTTGTGATTGATGTAGTTCCTGGAACTGCACCAATCTCAAAGGTACCTTATAGAATGGCGCCGGCAGAGCTGAGAGAGCTGAAGGCACAGCTTCAGGATTTGGTGGATAGAGGGTTTGTGAGACCCAGTGTGTCGCCTTGGGGAGCGCCGGTGTTGTTTGTAAAGAAGAAGGATGGTTCGCTCAGGTTATGTGTGGATTACCGGGAGCTGAATAAAGTGACCATCAAGAATAAGTACCCCTTGCCGCGCATAGATGATTTGTTTGATCAACTGCAGGGATCTTATGTTTTCTCGAAAATTGATCTCCAGTCAAGTTACCACCAACTGAGGGTGAGGGCCGAGGATGTTCCCAAGACGGCTTTTCGGACTCGGTACGGGCATTATGAGTTCACGGTGATACCTTTTGGATTGACGAATGCCCCTGCCGCATTTATGGATTTGATGAACAGAGTGCTCAAGCCGTTCTTGGATAGATTTATGGTAGTCTTCATGGACGATATCTTGATACACTCCCGGAGTGATACTGAGCATGAGGAGCACTTGAGGATTGTGCTACAGCTTCTGCGAGAGAAGAAGCTGTATGCCAAGTTGAAGAAGTGCGAGTTCTGGCTACGGGAGGTTGCTTTCTTGGGCCACATGATTTCAACCGAGGGCGTAGCAGTGGACCCGAAGAAGATTGAGGCAATTCGAGATTGGCCTAGACCGACGACGGTTACTGAGGTACGGAGCTTCCTGGGACTCGCAGGATATTACCGTCGGTTCGTGGAAGGCTTGCGAAGCTTTCCACACCCCTTACAAGCTTGACTCGGAAGGGGATTCGTTTTGTCTGGAGCGACGACTATCAGAGGAGCTTTGACGAGTTGAGACTGAGGTTGACATCGGCTCCTATCCTTGCCCTTCCTGTTATGGGTGAAGGATTTGTGATCTACAGTGATGCATCGCACAGTGGACTTGGTTGCGTGCTGATGCAGCATGGTAGGGTGATTGCTTATGCTTCACGGCAATTAAAGGATTATGAGAAGAATTACCCTACGCATGACTTGGAGCTTGCCGTAGTGGTTTTTGCTTTGAAGCTCTGGCGGCATTATTTGTACGGCGAGCACTGCGAGGTCTTCACCGGTCATAAAAGTCTCAAGTATCTGTTCACACAGAGGGAGCTGAATCTGAGACAGCGCCGGTGGTTGGAGTTACTGAAGGACTATGACATTAGTATTCAGTATCATCCTGGCAAGGCGAATGTGGTGGCAGATGCGTTGAGCAGGAAGTCAGTGCAGAGCCTGAGTTTGAGGATTACTGAGCAGAGGCCCCTACTCGAGGAGCTACAGCGGCTGGGACTCGAGATAGTACCCCCTGGGTCTACGGCGAGGCTGACATCTCTTGTGTTGCAGCCCACTCTGTTGGATAGGATCCGTGAGAAACAGAGTGGAGATCCGTATTTGTTGAGGATTAGAGAGCAGCTAGACAGGGGGAAGGATGAGGGATTTGCTTTGGACAGTGCGGGAGTACTTAGGTACAGGGACCGACTGTGTGTACCTGTGGATCCTGAGATTCGAGCGGATATTCTGAGAGAGGCTCATTGTTCTCCTTATACAGTTCACCCTGGGGGAACCAAGATGTATAAGGATCTTAAGGCACGGTTCTGGTGGCCTGGAATGAAGAGGGACATTGGCAGATATGTGGCTCAGTGTTTGACTTGCCAACAGGTAAAGGCCGAGCATCAGATGTCTGCTGGCAAGCTTCAAAGTCTGCCAGTGCCCGAGTGGAAGTGGGAGTACATCACTATGGACTTTGTCGTTGGATTGCCTAGAGCGCAGGGTGGCTACGACGCGATTTGGGTGATAGTGGACAGACTGACCAAGTCTGCTCACTTCCTACCGGTTCAGACTACCTGGTCCAGAGAGAGACTCGCGCAGCTATACTTAGATGAGATCGTTAGGCTGCACGGCGTGCCAGTGTCGATTATATCAGACAGAGACCCGAGGTTTGTATCACATTTCTGGAGGAGTTTGCAGACAACCTTGGGTACACAGCTGCATTTTAGCACGGCGTTCCACCCACAGACAGATGGTCAGTCAGAGAGAACCATACAGACTCTAGAGGACATGCTGAGGGCATGCGTCCTGGATTTTGGAGGAGGGTGATATCGACATGTGAGACTGGTTGAGTTTGCGTACAACAACAGCTATCAAACAAGCATTCAGATGGCTCCGTTTGAGGCGTTGTATGGACGCAGATGTCGATCCCCCCTGTTTTGGAGTGATGTGGGTGAGCGGAGGACACTTGGACTAGAGATTTTACTTGAGGCTGAGGATAAGGTGAGAGTCGTTCGACGACACCTTTTGACAGCACAGAGCCGACAGAGGAGCTACGCCGATACCAGGAGACGAGACTTAGAGTTTCAGGTTAGAGATCTTGTTTTTCTCAAAGTCTCGCCGTCTAGAGGGATACGCCGCTTTGGAGTACGTGGAAAGCTTAGTCCACGGTTTGTTGGCCCTTTCGAGGTATTGGAGCGTATCGGACCGGTGGCTTACAGGATAGCTCTACCCCCGCGACTTGCTGGCATCCATGATGTTTTCCACGTCTCAGCACTGAGGAGATATGTTTTTGACCCCTCTCACGTGATTGACTTCACTCCACTCGAGATTGGCGAGGATCTGAGATACGAGGAGCGACCGTTGCGGATTCTTGCTCGAGAGACGAAAGAATTGCGCAACCGGGTCATCCCGTATGTGAAAGTGCAGTGGAGGCGTCATGATGAGCGGGAGGCGACTTGGGAGCCTAAAACGGTGATGAGGGAAGCCTATCCCTATTTGTTTGATGCCTGAGCAGAGGTATGTTTCAGTTTCGTGGACGAAACTTTTCGTAGTGGGGGAGGATGTGAGATCCCTGGTGTTCAGCTGTGGAGGCTTATCGGCAGCTCTGGAGAGTGTCGGGACAAGTTCGAGTCGCGTTGGCGTCAAATAGACGTAAAACGGGCTTCGTGCGACGCGAGGGCAGTTTTTAGCGAAGAAAATCTGCAATTTGCTCATTTACTGCTTGCTGTACTGGTACAGCCATCGTGGTGTACCGGTACACTACACAGATTACGCGCATACTGCTCTCGGGTTGGCTTCCTGTACCGGTAAGCAATCCCGTGTACCGATACACCAGGGTAGGTGAGAGGGTGTTTTGGTCTTTTTCTACCTCGTTCGTATCACCCTCCTCTCCCCAGCTTATTTACATGTAAAGTGAGGCTGAGAGAGAGAGTTTTGCTCTTGGTTTCCTCCCTTTCTCTCTCTAAAGCCGATTGTGGGCAAGGTGGAGCTCGGGTGGAGTTTCGTCGCCGACGTGGTGCCGCGGAGCCGTTCGAGCGCACGTTGTGTCGTCTTGGTGCTGTGAGGAGCTCGGGCGAGCGTAGATTTCCGTCGTCCTCGACATTGCGCCGATTCTTGAGGATCTATCGAGGTGAGTGCTCTGTGGAATTGCTGCGCATACTTCGGGTATCATCAATTCGAGCTTAAGTGCTGATTCGCAGGATTTTGTCGTCGACTGTTAGTATTTCAGCTCGTTCTCGACGTAGGAGCATCGGATTGCGACGATACTTGGTGCATTGGATTCGGGACTTCGAGAGGAATCCACGAAGCCCTTACTTGCGAATTTTGGTGAAGGTTAGCTTGGTCGAAATCCTTCTCTTCTCTGCTGCTGTGGATTTTGGGACTGAATTGGTGGATTTTGATCGTAGAGCTTGGAGTTAGCTCGAGTGCTAGACTTGGAGGGTTCCCGTTGATCCAGCAGGGGTCACTTTGGTTCGAGGCCTTGTTCGCTGCCAGGAGCTAGCTTCTTGAGGTGGGTTACATCGGTTTTGACTCCTAAGTTCATAATCGTCAACATGTATAGATCTCGATTTTGATAATTTATTCTAGCTCGAATTCATGGATTATATAATAGAATGCAAATCTGAATTTGGAGCATGTGGTAATAAATTAAGTAGATTATATATGTTGGACTTGGAAACTGAATTAGGAGAAAACCTGCGATTTGGACCGTCACTTGATTAAACTGCTTGATTTAGCTCTAGGAGCCGTTATTATATTGTACTGTCGCAGTATCTTTGAGTCGAGTACTCCTGATAGTTTAGAATGTATCTACACTCGTGCTGGTTCGCCGAGGGGATTTTACAGGGTCGTTCAGGCTGTTCCGGACTGTAGGGTGCCGTTGAGATTGACGGTGGACCCGTATCGTCTTTTTGGCGTCTGATTGTGCCGAGGGCACGTTACTTGTTGGTTGTTAGACCAGTTAGAGTCGATTTCTTGACTTTGGCTTTTCAGAGCCTGTTTGAGCTCGACAGAGATACACTGCATACTCGGTTGGGTAGCGCCCACGAGTACCACTCCGGAGTCAGGCTTTGTGCTTTCGCGTTGGTATTGCTCATGCCAGTTGGACTTACTCTCCACGGACCAGTTAGTGTGGATAGAGCTTGATAGTTGCAACGGAGCAGGGACGGGTGTATTCACAGTCCCGGGGACGGGTATGCTTACAGTCCCGATTGGATTGGGTCAGAGTTGACATTTCCTACAGTTGGTGAGTGTAGAGCATGATAGTGTAGTGATCGATAGCGGTAGAGTTTATTTCCTGCTTTTCTGACTACTCTTGCTCCCTTTTGTAGACTTGGTGGGTGGACCGATGTTGTCTTGGGCGGTACCTACTGAGGACTACTTGTTTTTATAGTAGTTCTCACACCCAGTTGTTACCTATGTTTTTGCAGAGCCACAGGTTCCGGCTGCTGCACCATCCGCGGACCAGGATCGAGGCAAGGGCGTCGCGAGTTAGAGCCCTACCCGACGTGCTGAGCTAGAGGTGCCCCTACTGCAGGTAGATGTTTTGTTTCGAGTTTATGTACATAGTTGACTTAACTCGCCAGTGCGAGTAGCTCTGTATTTTGGATTTTGAACTATGTATATGAAACTCTGTTTGTTTAGCTTCTATTTTCTCTAGCAGCTCTCTACTACTGTTCGTAGTAGTGTTTGATTTACAGGTACAGCTGTCGCTTCGTATACGGGAAAAATTTTTTTGTATACGGCGGATTTGTCGGCGTGCCCGGGGAACGTGTAATCCGGGGCGTGACACTGACACTGTACATTTTCTGTTAATTTATCTGTCCCGTTTCTCACAGAAAATTCTAAATCTTCTGTTTTCGCTCCGATTTCAGCACAGGTCATTCCCAACCTATATTTCACTTCTCTAAATCCAATAAAATAGTATTTCATACTATTTTATTTATTTTCACTTTTATATTTAAAATCCAGTATGTTACATTCCACCGCAACCTCACCGGAACCATTTAAATGTACACCGTGACTTTATGATTTTAGAAGTTCGGTATGTTACATTCACCATGGTTGCCAAATAGGCCTTACACCCTCCTTTGATCATTTTCTTCGCCCTCACAGATGATATAGTCACCGCTAAGCGCCTACTTTTGCACGCTTGGTACACCAATTCTTCTTGATTAGGCTCACGAAAAGTGATCACCTTGCTTTCACAATCTATAACCGCATAGTACTTTGAGAGCCAGTTGATCCCCAAGATAACATCGAATCCCCACATCTGATCTAGCACTAGCAGATCAATCAGCATAATCCAATCACCTATTTGCACTGGACACGCCAAACACTCATTGTGGACACTGAATGAATGTTCTGGGGCATTCACCCACCAGTAATCCTCGTTGTATACCATCTCTATGCCATGAGTTTGAGCAAATGATGTGCTAATGAATGAATGAGATGCGCCTGTATCAAATACTGCTCTAGCTCTAGTGCCTTTAATCACAATTATACCTGCCACGACGTCGTCGGGTGCTGCAGGTTGTTGCTCCTCCACCTGAGCGGCAAAGACTCGGCCGCTAGGCGCTCTCGATCCCTCCAGCTGACGCGGTGATGACGCGCGCCCAGTCGACATCGCTGGTAGCAACCCCGCAAGCTGTCTCGGGGTAGACGGTGCTGACGACGCCGTCGGTGCAGACGACGTCCAGCTCGGGCACTCCCGGATAAGATGTCCCGATTGGCCACACTTGAAACACTTGCCATCGCGCTGCGGGCAAGTCGACACTCGGTGCTCTCCGCCACAAATAACACATCGAGGAGGTCTCCAGTTCCTCGACTGCTATCGGGGATACCGAGGGGGTTTCTTAGCATTCGGCCGGCCCCCGGCACCACCCGCCGTTCGCTTCTTGCCCTTGTCCTTGCTCTCGGTCATAGCCTCCCGTTCTTCACGTACATGGGCGCTACCGTGCTCCGCCCACAATGCTCTATCAAAGACCTCCGCAACGGTCGTTAGCTTCAAGATCTGCACCTTTTCATAAATCCTCGACTGGAGTCCTCGCAAGAACCAATCAGCCCGATCCCGATCATCTCTAACAACATCGGGAACACAGTCAATGATGTGACAGAATTCTTGCTCATATTCTCCCACCGATCGGTCGCCCTGTCGCAGCTTGCGAAACTTCTCTTGCAACCTCCGCTTTACCTTATTGGGCAAATAGTTCGCGAACACCGCTCTTTTGAACTCCTCCCGCAGCATAAGCGGAAGATCAGTAGGTCGATCCCGCTTAACTCGCTTCCACCACACCATTGCCGCCTTCTCAAGACAATGGGTGGCAAGGTATACTTTATCCTTCTCCGAGGTATTGAGATCCTCGAAGAGCGTTTCCATCGAGTCGATCCACGACTCCACGACCGCTGGCTCCACCAAACCGCCCTCGAAGGTAGGTGGGTTGAACTTCTTGAACTGAATGAGAGCCGCCAACGTGCGCTCTCACTCCGCCTCTACCGCTGCGCTATCGGGATTTGAGGTTCTCGATACGGCCGGTACTACCGTAACTAGGACAGCCGCTGCTGCCGCCGCTCCCTCGTCCACGCTCGGCACTACCACAAGGGGCGCGACATGCTCGACACCCGTCTGGGCCGCCGCCGCCTGCTGACGCTCCAAAGCCTCCTGGAGCCGCTGAATCTGCTCCCCTTGGCGTTGAACGGACTCCGCTTGCTGCCGCACTACTCCAATAAGCACAGCCACTTGATCCCTAAGCTCTCCGTCACCACTCGCTCCGGATCGCTCGGGCTCCGCATTTGGCTCCTCCGGTATCGACCTTGTCTCCGGTCGACAACGATGTGCCATTGCTTCCAGAAAAGAAGCAACCCGCATTAGCTACACAACCAACATTGCTTGACCATACCCAATCCGGCGAAAGCAACTTATGCATTCGTTCTTGCCCCAAGCATTATGTCGTCGGCCGCCCGACACAAAACAAGGAGTAGGAAATAAATGAAAATTAAACTTAGCCTCTAATCACATTAGAGATGTCCCAACTTAACCCAATCAGATACTTTCGCTAACTTTAATTCCACGTCACTCACGTTTCCTAGATCCTTAAGGTCTTCCAATCCTAAGGGTCTCTAGGTCAATTCCTATTCTTTCACTCTAGGCTCTGATACCACAATATCTGTCACGCCCCGGGACCGAATACCAATTTGGCCCGGCCCGGGCACGTCAAACAGACGCCGAACGGACAGAGTTTCCCCTGACCGCCCAAGGCTCATCACATGTACATTTTCAGCCATAGAGAAAAGCACTAGCGGAAACAAGCACAATTGGCTTACACGACGGTAAGCAGTGGCCATGAGTGAAAGAAAGAAAAACTAACATTCATTTTGTACTATGATTCAATTTAGATCATATACATTACATCCAACTTGTACATTTTCGATTTTTTACATTTCATTACAACATTTCATCATTTCTTTCGTACATCACATTTACCTCAAGAGAGAGCTTTACATTCTTTTCTTTACATCATTAATCATCAAATACAAAAGATGAACATAGGGTACTCTATTAGCAAAATGTAAACCAGACTCAACTCTGGTGGCCTCTGTCTACGGTGCGATACCTTTACCACGGTCGCTCGCCGGCTCGCTCGGTCCCGGCTCTGTGGAATAGTGGGGTGAGAACTACAACAAAGTTCCCAATAGGTTCGGCCCCAATCTCACCGACTTTCCCACTAGGACCAACTCAGGCATAATAGAAAGGGTAAGCAGAAATATAGTAACCAATCTATAACATGATGCTAATATGCCTGAACAATAAAGCAAGGAGTATGCTCAACATAAAACTCATGCAGATTATGCAAGTTCTTTTGTTCTTTCTCTTTACTCTTTGTTCTTTATTTTTTATTCTTTGTTCTTTAATCTCACGGCTAACCCGGGGGTTTCGCCACATTAACTGCTCACATTAAGCCCATCATCGCGCGCCCTCAGCTGCCTCCCGCTAAGATCGTCATCGGGTTTACTCCAACCCGTGATGCAAAAACTCCGGAGCGCATCGTCCGAGGGGGAGCGACCGCCCTCGAGCACGGAACTCATAGCAAGTATGATCGATCCTTAACTCTAAGGATATATAGTTCAATCATTGTCTTTACACTAACTCTAGTGTTCTTTACATCACTTTATTTTGCTAACTCTAGAAATAATTGTTCTTTAACTTTACTCGTTCTTTATGCCACACCTTGCACTAACTTTAACCATTATCATTGTTCTTTTCATCACATTGATTCTTTAATGCCACACACTAATTCTAGTGTCGACTATATACTTTCGAATGCCACTCGATCTATGCTCTTGTGTCACTTTGTTCTTTTATCTCATTAGGTTCTCACATTACCTCTCATGCATATATAGGGTGTTATAGGTTCTCAACCAACTAGAAATGCACGTGTATTCACATCATACAATATTTACATAATTATCATCACATTTTACCCTACAATGCATGCAACAACATATATATAAATGCTCAATTAAATGACACATTAGGCATAGAGGGAATTCCAAAAAGTTTGGATAGCACCACCCACCTCGTAAGTTCTTAAAGGTGCTCCGACGATTTTCTTAGGATTTTTAGACACCCGGTTCGCTACCTGCGTGTTAACGAAGCCAAATTAGGCTTATTTGGTCATAACTTTGCGTAGGCTTTTCGTTTGCTTCAACCGACCGCACCAACGCGTCGGAAATACCCCTAATTTGGTTTGTAGAGGGTCAATTTCACTTTGGAACCCTCGTAAGCAAAAGGCCCAATTTGGGTGCCCTAGCTCATAACATATATCAAACCTAGGGTTTGATCTCATTGGGAAGCAAAAGAAGTTTCATTCTACTCTAGAGACTCCACAAAAACCATCTTTAGTTCAATCCAAACTCTAGTTTGGATTCTACCATGAGAGGGATTGAAGCTCTCTTTCAAGCTTCACCTTCCACACCATTCCATGGTTTTGATCTCAAAAGGAAGCAAAAGATAGCTTCAAACACTCTATAGGTTCCATAAAAACCACTCTAAACTTAATCCAAACCCTAGTTTGAGTTCTACCAAGATTAGGGTTCAAGCTTACCTCTAAGCTTGCTCCAAAGGGGAAGAAAAGGAGATAGCTTCACTCCTTTGCTTCCTCTTCACCTTCTTTCTCCTTTTCTTCTTCTTCTTTTCCTTCTTTTCTTTGTCTTCTTCTTCTCCTTCTTGTCTTCTAGAGAGAGAAAGAAAGAAGAGAGGGAGTGTGAGGGAGAGAATGAGAGAAATATCCCAAAACCCCTCACAATACAACCCATATATTGCACTTTTGCAAATAAACCCCNTCCTTTGCTTCCTCTTCACCTTCTTTCTCCTTTTCTTCTTCTTCTTTTCCTTCTTTTCTTTGTCTTCTTCTTCTCCTTCTTGTCTTCTAGAGAGAGAAAGAAAGAAGAGAGGGAGTGTGAGGGAGAGAATGAGAGAAATATCCCAAAACCCCTCACAATACAACCCATATATTGCACTTTTGCAAATAAACCCCTCAGCTTTCACTTTATTGAACTGCCCAAACTGGGCAGATTTCGGGTTCGGGGACCGGTCTCCCCGACTTGGGACCGGTCCCAGAGAGCTCTCCCCGCGGGTAGCCAAGGCTACGCGCGACGCAACCGGTCTCTCCCCCAGAGGGACCGGTCTCTCGGGGACCGGTCTCTCCCTGCAGGGACCGGTTCCCGAGAACTGGTTTTCTAGGACTTAGCCGATTTTTCGGCCTTTCTCATTTCTCACGCGTTCGGGAACCGGTCTCTCCTACCAGGGACCGGTCCCCGAGAGCTCAAAAATTGCAGTTTGCAGATTTTTGATTCTTTAGCTCTCGAAAACCTCCCATAACGCACTTTTGATCATTTTAACACCTTCAGACTTTTCGAAGTGTACCATCCTCGCACTTTGGTCAATTTGACTAAAGTTCGATATTTATTTTTCGAATTTTCGGTATATCACACATTTGGGTTTTCTCTTGTTTAAGCCTTTGAGGCTTAATTGATAGTTCCAAAACTTCCTTTTAGGTTGGAATTGAAGCATCCTAACCTCCATTGGGAGTTTGGAAGAGTTTTTCCTCATCTAAGGTATTTTCTACCTATTTTCGGTATGATTTTTGAGGAATTTCATAGGGTGTTCGTTCGAAACTCCTAACCCCCTTAGAATTTTTGTTGGGGTGCTAGAAAACTAGTGGACAGCTTCGTTCGCGCAAACAAAGAAGTTTCGATAGGTATCCGGTGCATTTGACCTTACCGAAATTGGTGAACTCCTATGTCATTTCTTATGGTTTAAAATAAAAATTCATACATATTCATGCTAATGTAGAATAAATAAATTTTAGAAGGCTTAAAATGTACATACTACATGTCAAGTTTATATCCTCTATATAGTAGAGAGAGAGTTGTATAGTGAACTTGCAAATGAAATGACATATTTCATGCCATGTTAGAAACCATGTGAAATCATGTAATTCTAAGGGAAATAAAGGTTTAACATATTTGTGGACAAGTGACTTATACATGCACATAGTTATCATGAACTTTCATGTAGTGACATTTGACTTAGTTTTGTGACTAAACTTCAACAATGTGATATTGTATTAGACCTTGGGTCGCTAGTGCTTATACCATAATTTAGACATGATGACCATGGACTTGAGATTGATAATCATGCTTACTTGCCATTGTGCTCATTTGCACATGCTTGTGAGGATCGCTCTCTACAAGCCGGCACTCCGGAATTAGCCTACGTGACACATGCTCACCCGTGCGAGATTGGGCGCCGAAGTGGGATGCCGTGGGGGAGGCTCATTCCTAGAGGGGGGATGTTGACTACTACGAGGCCACTAGGCACGGCACAAGTCGGACTACACTTAATAGGTCCCAGCTGAATTCAACAATGACATTTAAAAGTGTAATGTGACTATCACTACTAGATATGGTATGCTAGTTGGATATGCTCATTCATGTTAGAATAGCTTTATTACATGTCGAACATCATACTAATTGGAGGCACAGTAGCTAGTAATTTATTATCTGCTGAATAATCATGCTATCTCTTTAGTTATACTCTTTACTACTTATGCCTCGGTTACCTAGTGGTGTAATACGCTGATATCGACGACTTACCCACTGAAAATTATTGACTAATAGTTTTTATTCGCATTTTGTTGATATTTTTATTTATAGAACCATCCACTGCGGGAGAGGCTAGGGATCGCGGCAAGGGAGTAACGTCTAGCTAGATTAGCATCGGAGTTTCTGCTAGGTGGTCACCTCTTCTTTTGTTTTTGTTGGAGAGAGATGATTAGTCCTTGATGCATAGAGAGACCACCCTTTTGTATTTAGCTTCTATTTATGTGGATTCCAGGATGTATGCTTTATTTTGTGGATTATAATTGTTTAGTTATTTACTTTTCTAATACTTGTCTTTAGAAAGTAGTAACGTTCATACTCTAATATCACGCTAAATGTTGTTATACTCTTGTTGTATTTCTATCTTGTTTGTAGACACCTTATATGTTCTTGACATATAACGGGTCTGAGCACGCACTGGGCAGACTTCCGTTGGGATCTGGGCATGACAATATTACAATCAAATTCCTCAAGTAATTTCAACACCCAAACTAAGCCGAAAAGAAACAATGATAGTCGTTGACACCGCTACAGCGATATTGCCGATAGAACTTATCACTGTCCAGGATTATATACTCAACAGCATTAGCAATCTAATTGCATGCATCATTAACGTAATGAAAGTAAATTAACAATTGGTGAATGGAACGAGAAAAAAAAAAAAAGGAATTGCACAGGATGAGGGATGATAATCTAAGAGTTTCACAGGATGAGGGATAATAATCTTTCATAAGCCAAACAACGTTCTTCAGAGTGGCTACAATCGCAAGAACGAAGAATCCACAAGAGCTTGATACTTCGTCATATCTACGAACATTAGATCCACTAATCTGATTTCTTGTTCTCATTTCTACCACTTTCGTTCCCATACATCTTCTGCTGAAATATTATACATACAACAGTAGCCACAAATGATAGAGAAACACGAGAGATGAGCTTTCAACCATGACATTCTACAACTTAGAGCACAGGGGAAGCAGAAAATAATTGAAGCCCCAAATGAACAGAAGACAAACCAACAAAAATTGTTAAGGGAGGGATACAAAAGGGGAAGTTTCTGGTCAGAATACACAAATTTTAATGGTAGCGTGGCCCTCCTTTTCATCTACCTTCAGTTGCTAGCTGCAGAGATCCATCTTTCTGCAGCTTTAAGCTGAGGCTATTGAACCGCTCCCGTGAATACTGCCTTGAAGCCTTCCTCCAATCAGTTCCTGCCTTCATCATCGTGGCAAACTCCTCATAGCTAATTTTCCCATCCTGAAAGGAAAGCAAATTATCAGTCAACACAGGCTTATTAAGCTATGCGAGGATAATAGTCCCACTTATTGGACTCCGTGTTGTTTTTTATTTGAACTCCCAAAACAAAATTCTTTATAGATCTCCCCCATGAAGTTTAAAGCCACAGAGAGAGAGAGAGAGAGAGAGAGAGAGAGAGAGAGAGAGAGAGAGAGAGAGAAGCTAGCAACTATTATTTAGAAGCTCTTTGTAAGAGATCTCACCTCAAATGAAAAGTAACAAAACTTATGAAGCAATTGAAGGGTGAATGGGTAACTTACCTTGTCTGTGTCGACATCGCGAATGATTGCGTTGATAACTTCTTCATGATTTGGACCCAAGTCGTCAGCCAAGTTGTCTCTAAGCTCCTCAATTTCAATGTATCCACTCTTATTCTTATCAAAGTATGCAAAGGCTTTGTGAAGATGCTCGTCATTCCCAAGCTTCTTGAGGTGGATTGACACAGCAACAAACTCTCCATAGTCTAGAGTTCCATCTCCATCAACGTCCGCCTATAATATAATGTCCAACAAGCATCAGAATTTCAAATTCAGTAACCTAATTATTTCCAGCTACCAAGGTGCTAATGCAATATATTAAACAATCACCAGGCTGGATCCTACAATTCAGATGTACACTGGGCCTATTTGTTGTTTGGGCCTTACTATTTGGGCTATGTACTTTGGTGAATCAAAAATCTCCTATTTCTATTTTTTATTATTATGTATGTGGGCTCTCTATTTGTTAGCCTTTGGATCACGGTTCTTTTGATCTAAAGGCCCATATTGATAGCTTCTCTGAAGAGCTAAAGTGGAATATTAGAATATTAGAAAGAAAAGAAGAGTGAGAAGTAGAGAGTGAGAAAAAAAGTGGGAGAAAAGAGAGGAAACCCTATAGGTTGGTTTTGATCTTGGTTTTATCAGGAAGGACGAGAAATCTTTATTAGTGAGATGTTTATTTGCATGTTGTTTAGAATATATCAAGATGCAGGTATTTAAATAAAGAAGTAGAATACACCCCATAAAGTTGGCGAATGTGGATATAACACTGACAAAATAGCCTATTGCAAAGAATATCAAAACAAAATAGTCAAATCAGCTTCAGCCTGTATAGCCTGTTTGACCACATTTCTGCTTTTGCTTTCAATTGCAATCACTAGTAGTAAAGCATTGATAAATGGAAATCTCGGGTATCTACAGCAGCAGGAAACCTAAATGACGTTCCTAGCCTAAAAAGAAGAAACTGCAGAGCTAGAAGAAGCTTCAATTTGGAGTTTCTGATCCTAATACAGAAAGAGATATTAGACGGACCACTCCTAATATCACTACCCAAAAAGCACTTTATCAAACAAGATTACACCCTACGCTAGGACCACACAGAAAGAGCATGATTCAACAGCCCTAAAGACAGCCACAAAATCGGATAGAAAGATGGTCAAACACAAATCTAATAACAAGCTATAATAGGGAAAGATAAACGCATTCATACTTCCTTTATTTGTGTATTCTGTATATAATTGCATTTGGTTGATTGTATTCAGTCTTATGCATATTAATGAACTTATGCACTATAATAATATACGAAAAACTGATTGCAAGGCTGACAATAACTCACTAGACTTCATCAAAAATAATATCTTACTAGAGGACAAATTCTAGCTTAGACTGCAAAGCATAAATAAGAAAGCATCCAAACATATCCTACAAAAAAAAAAAAAAAGAAAAAAAAAAAGAAGAAAAAGACACATTATTCAATGAAAGGAAGCTATCATCAGGTTGAGTACTCACAGCATCCATTAATATTCTACAATCTGCATCAGCAATCTGGTGCCCAAGCTTATGCAAACCAAACTTCAACTCTTCAAATGTTATTTGACCACAGCTGTTTACATCCATCTTATGAAACATATCCTTTATATCAGCTACTTCTTCCACTGATAAATGCTCAGCGACAACCTGCAACAAAACCGCGAGCATTAACGAAGCTGTTATCAGTTTCACCAAATCTAAAAGCTCAATGTCACATTTAAAAAAAATTAAAATTAAGCATAAGCCAAAACAAATGTTTCAGAGGTAAAAATGAAAAAATTTCAGCACACATATACTAGATACTTCTTGAATGAGTTTACTTACCCTAAGTGCTCTCTTTTTGAATTTGTTCATGACAGAGAATTGTTGGAGTCTTGCTTTAACAGTTTCACCAAGAGAGACATTTGGAGCCTTTTTGGCATTCTGCAACCAAGGATGATCTGGAAGAGCAACTACGACTGTCAGATACAAGTCTTGAACAGAGTCAATTTTCAACAGAAGAAGTAATATACACCAATCAAAATATAAGTGTCTTAGAACAGGGTATTCTGACTTCAAAGAACTAGGGATACAAATGGGAAGTTGATGTAAAGATTTCTTTTTTAAGTGAGAAGGTTGATACATCAAGTATTACAGTAAACATGAGACATTTTACCAATCAGTGCACTGTAATGGAATGCAAATTATATTCTCAACAATGCACTCAAATGATTAATTGTTAGATACTCTATAGTTGTGGTCAATAGAAGCGAGTCTTATTTAAATTCCCATCACTTTCTAACACTGTAGGCAGAAGTTGAGATTTTGCAAATAATTGATTTTTGGCCTTTGCAGTTACTTCATCAATTTCAGTACGTAAACATAATGATACGCCACAAAAGAAGACATGATTAAGAAGAAAGTGAAGATTAGTACCTAGAACTTCTTGAGCTGTTAATCTCCGCTTTGGATCCGGATCAAGCATCCTCTTGACAAGGTCTTTAGCATTGTCTGAAACTCTAGGCCATGGGTCTCTTCTAAAGTCTATGGCAGAACGGATGATTGCTTGCGCCACTCCCTGTTCAGTTTCTGTGTTATAAAAAGAAACCTTCAGATTACATCATAAGATGCTTTCTGGTCAAAAATACAGATGAATCATCTTGCGTAGTTCAACTACTTATGCATCAGATTATGAGTTCTTAAGAAGATTATTCTAATTTAAAAAGAAATTCTAGTGAAATATATATTTTGTCATCTGCAGTTATTTTTTTCTATTTCATATTAAAACAAATAAACACGCGCGCGCACACAGAGATATAGATACCTGCCCAAAATGGAGGGACTCCACAAAGAAGAATGTAGAGGATTACTCCTGCACTCCAAACATCAACTTCTGGGCCATAATTTCGCTTTAGAACTTCCGGAGCCATGTAATAAGGACTTCCCACAATTTCAGTAAACCTTTCACCTAAATATGTAAAACAAATCAGCAAGCTGCCGAAGGTATAGTATTCGTGCAGATGATGACAAAAGGAGGATCCCTAAGCATAAACGTAGCTAATGTCAAGTCATCAATTTCACCCTGCTTTTTTGTGTATAATGCAGCTACATTGATCAGCACGAAGACTTGGGGGGCATACCAGGCCTGAAAAATACAGACAATCCGAAGTCAATCGCCTTCAGGGGGGCAGTTTCCTTCTTGTTGGCAAACAAGAAATTCTCCGGTTTCAAGTCCCTATGCATCACCCCGTGCTTGTGACACATCTGTTTAAGCATGAAATTAGGGAAAGAAAAACAGCTGATTATTAATCACCACTAAACCTCATCAAATAAAGAAACTACTTCAAACACGATATAGGGCAAGCAAGGGAAGTAGTAGTGTGAGAATACAATGAAGAGCCCAAGTAGTAGTATCAAGTATAACAATCCAATCAGCTGTTAGGATAAAGTTGAGATACGAAATGCGTAGCTACGACATAGAATAATGGAACACAAATTACCATCTGCCAGCAACAGATCAGCAGTTGAAGAAAATATTTGTGCACTTGTATAAACTGTAAAATCGCAGCACACAGCATCAGATTTCGAGATCCAAGATATCACGATCGTCAAGACAGCCATTCGTAATGGGCAAAGAAAGAATATAGAGAGTCCCAATTGTGCCAACAGAGATCTAAAGGATAGCGTTTAATCTCCTCTACAACGTTACAATTTTTAAAGCAGATTGAAACCTCAAAACGTCCAATTGCTATAGATACTAATAAAATAGAGCAAATGCCTAAATGCTTTTCAGGAAAGCTAAAAGTTGCATTCAGTACTTGCCAGAATTAATCGCAGCAGCAAAGAGACGGAATGAATCTCAAATAGATAGATCTCTAATAGGTAATAAGAAAAAAAAAAAAAGAGAGAGAATTATGGAATAGTAATATCCAGGAGAATACAAATACAAATCCAAATCCAAATCCAAATCCAAATCCTCGAAAAGGATCCAAATCCGACAAGGGGATGATGAGGTGTGAGATAAGATCGGACCTGCACGACCTCGACGATGGTGCGCGTGACGACGGCGGCGGCCCGCTCGGTGTAGTGGCCGCGGGCGACGATGCGGTCGAAGAGCTCGCCGCCCTCGCAGAGCTCCATGACGAGGTGGACGGCGCTGTCGTCCTCGTAGGTGTCGCGGAGGGTGACGATGTTGGGGTGGCCGGGGAGGTGGCGCATGATGTCGACCTCGCGGCGGACGTCCTCGATGTCGACGGCGGTGCGGAGCTTCTTCTTGGAGATGGACTTGCAGGCGAAGGCGTCGCCGGTGGCGCGCTCCGTGCAGAGGTAGGTGATGCCGAACTCGCCGCGGCCCAGCTCCTGTCCCAGCTCGTACCGGCTGCCGATGTCGCGGCCCGTCGGCTCCCTCAGCACCGTCAGCCTCGGCACCCCCGCCCCCGACGCCGCCGGCCCCTTGTTGTACTCGATCGAGAACGGGTTCGGCTTCTTCCCCTTCCTCCCCTTCTTCGCCCCCGCCCCCGCCCCCGCCTTCTTCCTCCTCGCCTCGTCCCCCGGCGTCGCACAGCAGTTCCCCATCTTCTTCTTCTTCTTCGCCTTCTTCTTCTAGGTCGATCTCCCTAAATCGGCGTATGCGTATGCGCGTATGCGTGTGTGTGGCGTAATTTTTTTGTTATTTTATAATTAATTAATTAATTAATTTTGCAAAGATCGAATCGCGGAGGGACAAAGATGAAACGAAATCCCTTTCGATCGAAGCAGGATGAGGAGGAGGAGGAGGAGGAGTTGTACCGCTGACTACAAAGAGAGAGAGAGAGAGAGAGAGAGAGAGAGAGAGAGAGAAGAGAGCGAGAGAGAGAGGGGGGAGGGAGAGCTCGGGGGGCAGGGGAGGGGAGGGGATTTTAACGGTGGAGAGGGAGGAGTCCCGGTGGGAAGGGGCATATGGAATGGTGTGAACACGCCATTGTCGAAGCCGAGGGTTGAGGAAAGAAAAGGGGTCAAAGACTCCAACTAGATCTTTTCTCTTCCTACAGAGCCTTCCTCCCTTAACCTCCCTTCCTGCCCCCTTCCTCCCTCTCTCGCCCTACGGCCCTATTTCTTACAGCAAAAATATGAGAAAGGAAAAACCAAAATAATATAATATTTGATTTAAAAATGAAATAAGTAAAAGTTTATTATATAAGTTTATATTATTATTATTATATAAATCTATAAATCTATAATCTATAAATCTATATGAAGTCATAATATTTTTTACCACGTGGCATGTTACTTTTCACTCTCCACTCTTCTAATTACATGCAAGGTGCAATATTTAATTATATGCACCATATTAATATTCTATCAACGATTGGGCTTTATAACTTTAGTCAACTCCTTTCTCCATTAATCTTCCATCCCGACATAGCCTAATTTTAAAACAAACCACTTTCTTCTCTTCTCAGTGTCCAACCCTTCACCTCCCCACGCCTCTAATTATATGTAAGGTGCAATAATTAATTACATGCACCCTATTAATATTTTAGCAATGAGTGAATTCTAGCTATAATTTAATTTTTTAATAGTTAAATTTAGTTATGTAAATTAGTTGTACTTAACATGGTATAATTTTTTATATATCAATAACTCGTAAATATAAATTTTATTAAAATTTTTAAATTTTATTTATATTATTTATCTATTGTATCGCACGGGTCTCTACACTAGTACGTATAATTGTGAGTGAACCTTCTTTAATGCTTCGTCCTAACTCATCTTCCCCGTTGTGCTGTGCATACGGAAGCCATAAGTTCGCTCCGGCCAACGCCAATAAAGAAAGCGAGGCACCTTTAATTTCTCGTGGAAATTTGCAGAGTATGTTCTTTTCTATTTACGGACATACCCCTCCTGTAGCAGGGTTACTCCGTTTTTAGTAAAGCGAGATAAAGAGGGAGTTTATTTTCCCCCTGGAAATGGATGAGAATGAGTGTGACCCAGTCAATCATGGCAGGTCACGGCAGGTTGTTAATTCTTCTTATACGAAAGATGTATTTGTCTTTTTACTTTAGGGCATGACGGTACATCTCCACCGTCAATTGACGTTATGTGGACGTTGGATGATGGCCCTATGGCCGATATATTTAATCAAAAAAATTGCTCTCATAATGCGGATTATATTATTATTATGATTATTATTATTACTATTTAACCTTCAGAAATTTCTAATGGTAGTGGCTAAAGCCCTTTCTAGCATCCAACTAATTAAAATTTGTCAACTAAGCTACAAATATGAAAAAAAATGCATGGTCAAACAATTGGACTCGGAGCAGAGGTGTAGCCGCAGGCGGACCCAAAATCTCAATTATTGATCATTGATTTAAATATTTGGGTTACTTGCTACATAGTTCAACTTTTAACTATTATTCCTGCAACAATTCATTAATATTTATATTTCTTCCTCCGATTTGTTACTGTTAGAAAACTGTTTATTTTTTAACAGCAATATCAATTTTGTTATCACAAATATATCCCTTTAAAAATCCTAATTGTTATAATCATGCAAAAATATTCTCCCAAAATATTTTTAATAGTCATCTTCTTTCTGTTTAAAATCCAGCTCAATCCACTATTATTGCAACCTCTTTTCTCACTACTTTTATCTTAAATTTTGGCCAATTTACATAAAAAATTCACAAGTTTTGAGCTTTTGCAAACTAGGCCGTCTTTTCCGATTTTGCAGATTCAATCCGAATTTTCAACAAATTGACCAAAATATCCTTATACCTTTTTCTCTTTTCTTTTTTTTTTCTCTCGCGTTCTTTTTTTTTTCTCGCCGAAGAAGTCGATGAAGGCGAAAATGGGCCCCCCACCTCTGGCCCCCACGCTCTCGCCAGCGCAAGCCTTGCGCTCCTCGCCTCCGACCCTCCTGAGGCCACGCCGCGATCCTCTTTTTTTTTTTCCCCTCTCCAACCCTCCTCCACCCGTCGTCCCCACCGCTGCCTCTGGCGACAAAGAGGTAGTGCTTCTCGGGGCCCAAAAGCACACTGGCGAGGAAGGGGGAGAAAAGTAGTTACACTCCGACGAGGGTGATGGTTGCTTTAGAGGGCAAGGGAAAGGTCGTGACCAAAAAAATTATAAAAAGAAAAAAAATAAAAATAATAAAAAATAAAAATAAAAATATATTTTTTTCTACAGAAAATATTAAATATCATGGAAGAAGGAAGAATAAGTCCTTGTTTGGTATTGCGGTTGGAGGCCCAAAACTCCTTTTTTAAAGTGCTTGGGCTAAGTACCCCGTTTGGTATTCCAAATAATATCCCACTTTATCCGACCGCTACCGTAAATATACCCCCAAAATGCGGTACGTACGAAGCATCCCGCTCGATGCTTTCTCCGGTTTGGAGTTTGGGATTTGTGTGTTCCGCACAAATAAAATAATTGATAGACAAAATTACCCCTAAATTTAATCAAAATTTACGAGCTATTTAAAACCCTTATTTTCTCCTAAATAGATGAGAAACCCTATTTTCTCTTCCATTGGATGTCTTTCTCTAGCCAACTCGCAGTAATTAGGAGAGGAAAAATTCTTTGGTTCGTTTTTCGAAAGGTGGATATCATATTCTCTGCCGTCTTTAAATTCTTTAGTACGTTTGTTTTTTTTTTTCAGTTTTTTTGAGAAAAACATGTCTTTTAAATTGTTAAATTTCTCGAGAGTTTATTGTATTGAAAAGAACTTGTGCCCAAAATTTTTTATTTTTCTGTTGAGATTTTATAGTATTTTGCCTAATCACATTTGTTAAATACAATTATTTTAGTTTAATTTTTACCTTTTTATACTGTAGGTGATACTTTTGGGGGTATATAATATCTAAAACTAAGGATATTTAGAGTATTGAATCTCGCACAAAAGCAACATGGGAAAAAAATATTATTCATATATTTTGTGACCTCTATTTAAAACAAATTGAAATAGGCAATCGACCAGGAACTCACTTTAATAAGAATGGTTCGAATAACTTAGTTAACAATTTTAAAAAAGAAACAAATAGATATTACGATAGACATCAATTGAAGAATAAGTGGGATCAAGTAAAGAAGGAATGGAAGCAATGGAAGCAATTGTTAAAAAATGAAACTGGAATTGGATGGGATCCATAGAGGAGAACTGTTGATGCAGCAGATGAGTGGTGGCAGGATAAGCTAAAGGTATTTATTTCACATGTAATACATAACATTTGTATATTTTATTATTCTTCATATTTAATAATCAAGTAGTATTTAGGTTCAATAATATATCAATATCAATATAAGCTTATGAAAAGGCAACCCTAACAGAGCCCTCCCCGTGTTTCGCGCTCTCTGCCCTCGCGTACGCTGCCGCGCCCACCCCTTCGCTGCCACGCCCCGCAATCGCCAATTTGGTCGGTTTGGGTACGTCCAACAGATGCTGAATAGACAGAACCTCCCCTGCCCGCCCAAGGCTCAACAACAAGGATCATGTACATTTAGTTGCTCAGGTGAACATAAACAATATACTTGAATCATTGCGAGTGTAATACAAGCAAGAGCAAAAGAGAAATACTAGCTATTACATTCATCATTCAACCATTTATATCATTTGGTTTACATGTTCATCTCAAAATACATAAACATCTCTAGCAACCTCACCCAAATACATAAGGTCTCTCTACCAATATACAACATATCACAAGATGGTACTCGACTCTAATGCATAGGAGGTAGCTAACTAGCTAGGGCGCTATGCCCTTACCGCAGTCCTCAACCTGTCCGCACGTGCTCGGCCTTGCAACAAAGTGGGATGAGAACTATTATATATAATGGAATAATAAAATCTGCTAACATAGTAATGAAATCTACTATCATACTACTATGCCTCAATCAACATGATACAAATAAAGTATCTACATAACAATGAAACCTACATCATGCTATTATGCCTCAACAACAACATGGATAAAGATATGAACATAGCTATGAAATTTACTAACATGTCACTATGTCTCACATCATGGTATGAATGAAGGATCTATTATGCCATTCATATACTTGTCACCCAATCAACTTGGCTAACCCGAAGGTTACGCCTCGACTCACATCTCAATCCCATAGGTGAGGAGACTTTGCGCTACGCACACCCGAGACCGTCTGCTGGGTCGGTACGTTGACCCATTGTGCAACAACTCCGGAGCTCACTGCTTGGGTGGAGCGACCACCGCTAAGCTAAAACAGACTATGTGAGTATGATCGAATCCTCTCAACTTGAGGATACCCTACCAACTAGGGATAACAACAACTCGGGAAACCATCTATCTCAATGTTCATGTTTAAGTGCCACCACTACACTAGATTCACATGTCACATATACACAACTTGGGAAGTCATCTATCCCTATGTCCATCATGTTATAAGTGTCTCTATTACACTAGTTTTATATGCCACTCGTTTATGTCATCACATATAGTTTCACATGCCACTCGTTTATGTCATCACATATATCAAGTTCACCACTTGTTTTTGGCACTATAGGATTCCATATTAAGACCCAATTCTCATGCATCCTCTAGCTCATGTGTCCAACTCACAATGCTATTTCTACCATGGAAGCATTCAAGGAACGAAATTATATCTATCAAGCATCCTACCATGCATAATATTAATATATGGAATGTATGATCAACAATACAACATAGACATAGAATGAACCTCGATTGCTTAGGATAGCACCCCCCATATTTTGGTGTTGCCGCGATGCTAGAGTCCTAGTTTCGCGATTTATGGACGACGATTTGGCTTGACCCAAAGCAAACGAATCGAAATCGGTACTTTTCTTCAATAACTCGCCGCACGGCCGTAGGAACATCAATTAGAGTTACATAGGCTCAATTTAGATCAAACTCAACCATGATCAAAAGCTCTCTCTATAAACCCTAAAATCTCACTATTGCAAAATACTCCATCCAGCTTATTACTCATGCAATAAATAAGAGTAGCAACACCTAGGGTTCCATTAAACTCCATTCCTAGGGTATTTAAACCAAACCCTAGCTATCTACCATTGGAGGTCAAGAAGCTTACCTCAACAAGCTTTCCTCCCAAGCCAAGGAAGAAGAAAAGGAAGAAGCTTCACCTCCAAGCAATGTCCTCCACCCACTCCTCCTCTTGATCTACCCCTAAGAGAGAGAGAGAGACTTCTTAGAGAGAGAAAGTACTTCTTTTAGGTTGGGGTTGTGAGGAAAAGTGAGAGAGATGAGTGGAAAAACCAACTCATATAACCCCCATGTGCACACAATTGCATAAACACCCCCACACATCACCCCATTACACACTGTCCAGACTGGGCATTTTTCGCTTACGGGGTCCAGACCCTATATAGGGCCCGGACCCCGAGAGTACAACTTTCTGCAAAAGTTGTAGAATTGAGTCAACATGCTCTCCAAGGTCCTCTACACCCCCTTGAGCCATTTCGATGCATTCGAGCCTTTCCTAAGCGTCCAAAGCCTCACTTTGGTCAATTTCGACCGAGATTCGGTTTCACACGACGAGGATTCATTACCTTACATCCTCCCCTCCTAAAAAGAAGTTTCGTCCTCGAAACTAACTCAACTTTAACATAATCATACCTCAACTCAAATTTTCGAAAAGATGAGGATAATGTTCTTTCATCACGTTCTCAAGTTCCCACGTGGCTTCGCAATCATCATGTCAATCTCCACTGAACTTTGATGTATGGAATCTCACGGTTTCTCAACTTCCACTACAAGAAAATCATTTATACGTGACAATAAAAGGTTGTTACTAAAAATAAAAAAATTGTCACTAATAGTTTTAGTGACGATAAATACCGTCACTTTTTAGTGACGATAAATACCGTCACTATAAGTTGTCACGGTAGGTCCCGTGGCAAATAGATTTTGCTACGGAAAAAAAATATTGTAACTAAAAATAGTATTAATGACAAGTTAATTTTGTCACTAAATATTACCTATTTGTCACCAAATAATATTTACATAATGGTTGAATATTAAAAATAGTAATTTTAGGTGACAACATATGCTATCACTAATAGTTAGTGACGTCACTATCCATCACTAAATATTGCATTTATGACAATAATTCATTGCACTACTAATATTTAGTGATAACAAAATTTGTCACAGAATATTACATTTATAATAATAACATTCATTACTGATATATCATCACTAATATTTAGTGACGATATATAAATTACAATAACATTTGATACAGTTCAAAACAATCAACTTATATTTAGGACAAAACAAATCGAGGAGATTTTTAGGTCCTAATAATGGAAAATTAGAAATATGCTTACATTCGTCATACAAAATACCTCCCAGTATCTCCAGTTTCTAAGTACATGACAAATAGTTTTCAAATTCAAACTACATGATTTAACATGAAATAACTACATTTGATTTTATGGTCCACATTCAAAATAAAGGACTGTCGAATACTAACACCATGTAGAAATTGCACTATTCATCCTTACCTGCAATAAATTAAAAATAAATATATAATTAGTTAATGACATATAACAATGTGTCTACATACTAAAACGGATATAATCACCTTTTCTCCCCTTAGCAATTGAATCTTGCTCAATTCAAAAAATTTCAGCATTCTGTTGGCATGATGCCTGCAGATATCAATCAAATAGGCAATAAGAAGGAAGTTTAAAATGTCATGTAATGGAATTACATAAGCCGTATGCTGTGATTACATGCTAAAACTTGATATCACTATAATATTATCATATCACCTAGTTACAAAAGATAAATAAATTGTGAGCAGTATCAGGTCATCTAGCATTGATCACTCATCTACTCAAACAACCAGATATTCCCTCACATATTAAAGTGCGAATTCTCCTTTAACATCGAAAACAAGTCAAATTCCCTCCCTCCAAATAGACTGTCAGAGATTTATCTATTCAATAGTATTTTTCATAGAGTTTGGATAAATTAGGTACAAAATAGAGATTACATATGCACTTTTCTGTTCTACAAGTAATTCACAACATTAACTTAAAGATTGTCCTAAATAACATATGCACTTTAAATTTGAAGTCAGCAAGTGTAAAATTCAAGATAGATTGCTTACCATCTACATAAGAATCGACTTCTACAAACAAGAGCGACAAGCACAAAAGTCAGCAAGCGTAAACAGGCTAGTTCCATTGCATCTATCATACAATAACACGGTTCTATATTTGAAGGACTGGAATAATATGGAAATAGGTAGACAAGTTGCTCAAACTTTTCCTCTTTTGTTGTTGTGTTACAGTATGGTTGAAACTAACAAATAACTTGCGGGATCGCTGCAATATTAGAACCAGGGACCAGGAAGTGAACGATCTATGGTGACAAACTGATTTGTTGTTCAAATGGTCTGCACTATGGGGTTGGAAGAAGCAAAGGATATACAGAGTTACTATGAAAAGTAAATATATAATCCATGTTTAATGACGTACCTGATTATTGGGGTTACTAAGAATATGAACCTCACATGAATTAAAAAATGGAGAAAAGGAGCAGCAGTATCACAAGCCAGAGATTTCAGTTAAAATAACTCAAAATTGTTAGATGTACATATTTTCCATCTATGCTTAGTACTATTAATAATATAGTAGCCGGACTCCTATTTTAAAAGGTTTATATTAAGAAATTGCTCTCTTGTTTAAATGTGATACCAACTCAAGCATGAGGGGAAAAAAAAAAGAGGAAATTTCATGTTACAATTATCAATTATCAACTAAATGATTCTTCTCTGCTCCTTGAACTCTAGTTAATCATAATTAAGCATGAAAAGGAATTGCATTAAACACATAATAGCAAAGATGAGGTAGACGTATTTCTACCTTAATGTTAATCTGGACAAGTTGACTCAAAACTAATTTCTCTACAAAGGAATACAAAGTAAAATGATAATGACGAGTTGACTCAGAACTGATCTGTAGCTTCAGTATGGGAAGGCACATTTTGGTGCTAAAATACATGTATTATCATCGAACAAAAAATCAAGAAAACTTGTACAGCATCAGACTTTCAAAATTTTATAGCATTTTCTTGCTCTAGCAACTACTTTCATATCATGATCAATAAGTTTCAAAATAAATAACAAGTTTCGAAAAAGAAAATAAAAATAGTGGAATTTATGAATATACAAGTTTCGAAAAAGAATATACAATTGCAAAATCCAAAAATTTTGAAACCCTTTCTTTGTATTCAGGACTTAATCGATTCTGAATATGCATCCAGCTTTTGTCCAACATATTTTCTATAATAATAAAATAGTGGAATTTATGCATGGAACATGAAAAGCAACAGAAATATTAAAAACAAAATCAAAAAATAGCTCAGGAATTTACAACCTATATCTATAATATGATGTATAATTTCTTTATATTCATAGGTTGTAATAAATAGTAATAGAAGGTTAACTTCAGAATTGAAGTCTATTAACTATAAGAAAAATCCTCATCAAGAATTTCAAATTTTCAAGCAGATTTCCAAGACCATGCATGTAACACACTGGACTTCTGTAAATTGCAAGGTTCAAGTGTCTGATCTGTGTTCTGAGCTTTTCCAGACTTTTTGGTGGGTCGTTGACAGTGTTCCGACCTATGGCTCGTATCCCGGAAATTGAGGTTTAAAGCTGTGCACCAAAATCCAAAGAGTTGAATTTTTGGTCAACTCTCGGGTGGCTTTTTCAGGCCGTGTACCGGTATAGGGTTGATGGCTGTACCGGTACGGGCTGATGGTTGTACCGGTACGCGGGCCCGTGTACCGATACACAGGCAGTTTTGAGCAAACCCGAGGCTCGGGTTTGGCCTTTTCGTTGGAGGTGTATCCGTACGCGTGCCCGTGTACCGGTACGCAGTGCAGAATGTAGTCTGCTCGGGTTTGGAGGGTGTTTTTGCTATTGTAGCATCATTACAAATACACCCCACGACCCCTGATGTTCCTTGAGCTTGGAACCAGTGGGGAGGAAGGTAAGGGAGCTCTCTTTTCTCCCTCTTTGATTTCCTTTGTTTTGGTTGGAATTTTTGAGGTTTAATTCCCTCTTTTGCCCTCTTTTTGCCTTTTGGTGACTTTTCCACCATGGGAGAAGCTTGGGAGCTTGGAGTTGAGCTTGTTGGAGGAGAGATCTCCAACCCTAGTAGGTTTTGATCCTTGTTTAGGACTTCATTAGAGGTTAGTTGCTTATTATTTCTCTTTTGATCTTGATTTTCATGATTTTTGTATTGGAAACCCTAGAAGTGAGGATTTAGGGTTTGATTTGGGGATTTTTGATCTAGAATTTTGGGGCTCAATTGATTGATTTAGAACCTTCATCTAGATTGGATTGGAAGGGATCTAGCTCCCCTTTGGAGCTTGTGAGGGATTTTCACCACCATAGGTGAGTTTTGGCCATTTCGTTGAGTTGGTTAATGTTTAACCTCTTCGTTGTTCGTAACGTTCGCGTATCTCTTCGCTCCTTACTTTTAGGGTACTTAGAGACTCGTGGACAACTCCGTTCGACGAATCGAAGGATTCCGAGACGGTTCGGTGGGTTTGGCCTCACCAAAATGAGATAAAATTCTCATTTGATGGTTTTGCTTATCGTAAAATAGAAATGCATGCATAATCATGCTTGATAGAATATTTGAGAATTTTATAATGCTTAAAATGCACATACCATGTACGATGCATATTTTACCTCTTTAAAGTAGAGAGTTTTCATGTTGGGCTTGGGGCCTATGGTTAGCATTCTCATACTTAGTTGTGGATCATGTTTTATTTAGTGAAAATAATATGTGCATTGCACATTTGGACTTTGACCTATGCTTGGTATAGTAAGCCAATGTCATAAAGAGGTATTCGGCTTGGACTAGATATGGATTTATCAAGCTAATGTCATAAAGGGGCATTAGGCTTGGTATATATGTGGACTTATTAAACCTATTGTCATAAGGGACATTAGACTTGATGGATAAGCGAATTGCATGTGCATGTTAATAATCATGAGAACTATGATTTGTGGATAGATACATGTTAACATCTTTATGCAATGTAGAATGCATGCGAGGTACACATTAGTAATATGAGATCACATTGGAGAACATGCGTATTAATCTATTGTTGATGGGATAAGCCAATGTCATAAAGCGACATTGAGCCTGGGACACGTATGAATCTAGTGAGCTAATGTCATAAAGAGGCATTAGGCTTAAAATACTTATGGACTTAGTAAATCTAAGGTCAATGACATAGAATTTTTATTGAACGGTTAAACCTTCACATTGAGACATTGAACTAGATCTTTGAGATGCTAGTGACCTTTGCTATGTTAGAGACATGATGACTGTTTGGTGTCTATTACCATGTTGGAGACATGACGACTGGACTATTGAGGTATTGACCATGCTTGTTTGCCATTTGTGCTTATTCGCACATGCTTTAGCTCCCTACAAGCCGGCACTCCGGAGTTAGCCTACGCGACTTATGTTCGCCCGTGCGGTATCGAGTAGCCTACGGGGCCTGGAGGGATAGACTCATTCCTAGAGTGGGAATGCTGGAGCTACCACTGGCACTTAGGCGGCACAAGCCGGACTACACCTGTGTAGATCCTGATTGAGATTGAACCAGAATATTAAACAACAAGTTGACATTCGCTACTAGCTAGATTATAGTAGTTGGACTCTTGATATGCTATGGCATAGAGTTGGACATTTGGGCTTATAGTATACTTGACAGTATCGCTTATTACATTGTAGTATTTTGGTTGCTATGATAGTACATACTAGATATGTAGTGGACTTTGGGACATATAGCATACTTCATAGCATTACTTGTTGCATCATAACATATTGTTTAAACTTCGGTATATTGGATCATGTAGAGTAGATGTACTCCATGTTGACATTCAGAATACTTGTGGCATTGTAGTATAGCCTTCTCTATATGCTTTTTTTTCCGCAGTTACATTTTCTTATCTATATCTATTTTTGTTTTGGGCCTAGTGGTGCAATTCGGTGCAGGTCAGTAATTGCCCACTGGGAACTATAATTTATAGTTTTCACGCCCCCTGTTTTATGTCTTCTTTCAGAGCCTTCCACTTCGGGAGAGGCTCGGGATCGCGGGAAAGGTATCGCCTTGGGCTAGCTAGCGAGGGATTTGGCGAGAGGTGGTCCACCTCCCTTTTGTTTTTCTTTGGAGAGGTTGCGAGAATTTTTGTACCGGGTTATAGAGACCACCCTACTTATGTATTTGGAGATCTATGTTGTATTAGTTTACTTTATGCTTTAGTAGTATTGTTTTCTTTTGACTCTACCTGATGTTTGAACCTAGATATATACTTGCTCTGATATTCCTAGTTGTAGATTTTCTCTTGCTTTACTCTTTCGCTTTTGTGTAGACGCCTTATATGTGTAGACATATGGCGGGTCTGGGCGCGCTACCGGGAGGGCCTCCGCCGGTCCCGGGGCGTGACAATGCATAAGTACAGAGACGTAACAATTACTTGCATTAAATGATCATTAAAATAAAAAGAGTAGAATGTAACCAAGTTTTTGCACAACAAAGTCTCAAACGTGAGATAGAATCTATCCAACAGATATGACTATTGGAGTGCTTGAGATTTTCTTAGGGCTCATGTAGCAGTTCAAAAGCTAAACAAAGTATCAAATGTTTCACCTCTAAACTTGATTAATAATGGGTAAGTAGCAAATGTACTATAAAGGACAAAATCTAAGGATATAGTAACAGGCAAGCAAAGCATAGAGTTATTAAATCGCCAAATTTCAAATCTACTCATTGTGAGAATCTTGGTGCTCAACACCTTTGGGCCATGTTCTCCAACTCTACTCTTCTATTCTGCCAACATTTTATTTTGGTGAAAATGTACTGTGACCACCTTAGCCATAGGACTTCGTAAACTAGAAACCAATCCACGACCACTCCCTAGATCTTTGATACTTTCTTTTATTCACATTTTATTTGATTATAATATTACCCACTTTTCGTATGCACAAGACAAAAACTATAATGTATGTTGGTGCGAGTAAAATTTATTTGAAATTTGAATTCTTTTTATTAACCCTTCAGCTCAGTTTGTTCTACTTACAGTGGCGTTGGACCACAACATACAAACCGATTATTCAGATACTACTTTATTTCGCACAGATATATGAGGATTGGGTAAATTGCACTAAAGGTCTTTAAAGTTAAAAATTTAGTTTGGAGACTATCTGTGTTAATTTCGCTTGGGCATCATCTGAAATAGGCCATGCCAAACTAGGCCTCGCCCTCAACTACAGGCCACGCCCTCATCTACAGGGCATTCCAAACTAGGTCCCCCAACATTTTTTTTTAAAGTTTATTTTTGTTTTAAATTTTTTGATAATTAAGATGTTTTATTCAAATATATTAAGAATTTTATCAGATTTTCCGTGATTTCATCAAATTTAAAAGTTTTGACCAATTCTAGCAATTATCTGCTCATGTATGCAGCAACCAGAGCTAAACTATTTTCATCAGGGCAATAACTCAGCCTTTTTTTTTCATGATCTTAAGAACATGGTTATAAGCTTTAACTGTTGATCCTAAAGATTCATAAGAACATGAAAAATAACAAAAATATTAAATATTTTAAAAAAACTAAAACGAATCACGTCAATTGTAAAATAAGCCAATCGATTGAAAGAGAAAAAACCCCAAATACCTATAGATCCCGAGATTGGGGGTATCATCCAAGGACCCCGAGGAGCTAATGCTTGAAGCCAAAGCCGAGCCCGACGCGGACCCGCGACGCCGACGCTGACGTCGTGCTCGTGGTGTGCGGCGGCAGGGAGTGGTGAGGAGATGAACGCGGGGTGGGGGAGCGGGTGTGCCTGCGTCGATCGCTGCTCGCATCCGCCGTTGAAGCTCCGCGGCGATTTCGATCCGCGTGGCGATCGCCGGAGATCTCTCCGGCAGCGATCGCCGGAGATCTCGGCAGGAACGAAAGCCGGATACGAATGGGAAGGGTTTGGGAGTAAAAAAATGTCGGGGTATGCCAATGGTATTAGGTGGTTTGGGGATTTAAAATACAACGTGCAAATATGAATAAATAAAAAGAGTGTTGATGTTTTTGTAATCATTAGTTGTGGTGTAGTGGTTAAGAGGGATAAAAGATTTGCAAAGGTTGCGGGTTCAAGTCCTATCCCTTTATTTTTTGTGACAGTTTTTTTTAAATTTGTAACTAAAAGCTTTTTTGGTGACATACGAAATTCAAATCCGTAGCAATGCACTACTTTTTTGCAGTGGGATCCGCACTTCTCGAGCAAGAATAGATACCGGGAACTCTTCATATGTCATATCCTCTTTGAGTTTCGGTGGTTCATACAAAAGAGCATGCTCGGGATCGTGAATATACTTGCGGAGATTGGATACGTGGAACACGTTGTGGACTCCCGCAAGCTTGGGCGGCAAGGTCAGCCGGTATGCCACCGTACCAATCCACTCCAATACCTCGTACGGTCCGATATACCGGGGACTTAGCTTTCCCCGCTGTCACGCCCCGCAATCGCCTATTTGGTCAGTTTGGGCACGTCGATCAGACACCGAACGGACAGCACCTCCCCTGTCCGCCCAAGGCTCAATAACAAGATTAGGTACATTTCTGTCGCCCAGGAAGACATACAACATATATGAAACACAACAAATGCTATACAAGTAAGAGCAAAAGATACAAGAGAGTAAACTATCTATTACATTTTTCATCCACATTCACTTTGGGTTTACATCACCAAAATGGACACATCATTATTTACACGTTTCTTCTCATGACATGTGTATATATATACAACTCTCCAAAAGCACCCTCACCAATATACATCATCATCTCTCAAGTACATAGGTGATCTAATGCAAGTAGAGAAGCCACTATCTAGCTAGGGCGCTATGCCCTTACCGCGATCAACTGCAGGTATGCTCTCGCTAGGCCCTGCAACAAAGTGGGGTGAGAACTACGAATAGTTCACAGTGGGTTCGGTCGCCGACTTCGCCAATCTTCTCACTAGGTCTAAGCAGGCATGAGTAGGTAGATAGATAGATAGATATGATAAAGAACTGCTACATAGTATGAATTCTACAAATATTATACTATACCTTTATCAACATGATGTAATGAATGCTAACTTTACATAGCAATAAGTTCAACTAGCATACTACTATGCTTCAACAATATCATAGATAAGGAGATGCACATAGCTAGGAAAACTACTAACATGTCCCTATGTTATGTCATGGCATGAATGCACTCTCTACTATGCCATTCGTTCATTTGTTATCCAATCTACTTGGCTAACCCGAAGGTTACACCACGACTCACTTCTCAAATCTCAAAGGTGAGGAGAAGCTGCACTCGTACATCGAGACGGTTTACGGGACAACTACATCTGTCCCAGGGCAACTACTTCTGCCCCCCTATCGTGATAACTCCGGAGCTCACTGCTTGGGTGGAGCGACCACCCCAAGCCAGAACAAACTAAGTAAGTATGATCCAATCCTCGTCTACTGAGGATACCCTGTCTACAAGGGTCACAGTGCTTCTACCGCACTTGATTCAATGTCTTATTGGCAAATCGGAAAAATCTACTATCCCTAGGTTCATGTTATAGTGTTTCTACTACACTAAGACCAAATGCTACTCATTTATGTCATATGTTTTCCAAGTGTCTACTACTACACTAAATCATATACCACTCATTTATGTAATCATGTTTAAGTGTTTCTACCACACTAATTGACATGCCACTCGCTTGCATAAACATATCATCCAAATTATTACTTGATCTTGCCACTATAGGATCCAATGTCACACCCAATCCGCATGCAACCACTAGAATATGTGTTCAACCCACAATTTCTATCACTACTATGGAATCATGCAAGGAAATGTAGCTACAACTACTCAACATATCCTATAATGCAAGATAACACATATACATGTATGCTGAATAATAGAACTTGGACATAGAGAGAAGTCCAACTGCTTCCTGATGACACCCCCCACCTTCTGGTGATGCCAAGATGCTAGGGTTCAAGTTTCGCGATTTTAGGACGTTGCCTCGGCCCTCCAGGCGGAAATGAAGCTAAAAACGTCCTTTTTCCCCATATTTTTCGCGTAGGCTGGACGGATCGCCGAACCGACTTCACCCGCGCGTTAGAATACCTCTACTAAGCTTTCCTTTCCAAGAAAGGAAGAAGATGAAGAAAATGATGAAGCTTTCCTCTTTCAAGCTCCAAATCTCCACCCTTTTCTCATCTTGTTCCACTCCTAGAGAGAGAGGGAGAGCTCCTAGAGAGAGAGTGTGTTTAGGTTGGTTGCAAATGAGAGAAAGTGGAGAGGATGAGCCCACTTCATATCTCTTTTAACCCTACACTTGCCAATTTGCAAGAAACCCCCTCAACTTCATGTTTTCTGCACAACCCGAACTGGGCAATTTTCGGGTATGGGGTCCGGACCTTGTAGCTAGGGTCCGGATCCCGAAAGCATAAAAATTCTGCAAAAATGCAAATTTGCACTACCAGCTCTCCAAGGTCCTCTACAACCCTCTAAATGCCGTTTTCGATGATTTCAGCCATTCCGAAATGTCCCGAACCAACTTCCGATCGATTTTGATCGAAGTTCGAATTTACATATCGAGGATTCTTTTCCTTACATTCTCCCCTTCTTAAAAAGAGTTTCGTCCTCGGAACTTACTCATCTTGAACAAAATTCTAAACAATACTCATACCTCAGCTCAACTCCTCAAAGAGATGAGGATGATGTGCTTTCATCACATCCTCGAGTTCCCACGTGGCTTCGCGATTATCGTGATTGCTCTACCGAACCTTGACGTAGGGGATCTCGCTATTTCTCAACTTGCGCACTTCTCGAGCAATAACTGACACCGAAAACTCTTCATAGGACATATCTTCTTGCAATTCCGGTGGCTCATATAGCAAAGCGTGCTCAGGGTCGTGGATATGCTTGCAAAGGTTGGGAACGTGGAACACATTATGAACGTCCGCAAGCTTGGGCGGCAATGCAAGCCGGTATGCTACCGCACCAATTCGGTCCAACACTTCATACGGCCCAATGTAATGGGGGCTTAACTTTCCCCGAACTCCGAACCGCTTCACACCCCTCATGGGTGAAACCTTCAAGAAGATGCGGTCGCCCACTGCGAATTCTAAATCTCGTCGGCGCTTGTTCGCATAACTCTTTTGCCTCGACTGCGTCGTTAGCAATCTTTGGCGAGCAAGGCAGACCTTCTCTTCCGCCTCCCGCAAGACATCGGGACCCAACACCGCCCGTTCGCCCACATCACTCCAGTATATAGGAGATCGGCACTTTCTCCCGTAGAGAGCCTCAAACGGTGCCATCTCTATACTAGCTTGGTAACTGTTGTTGTAGGCGAACTCGGCCATTGGCAAGTGATCATTCCAACTGCCCTTGTAGTCAATGACACACGCCCACAACATATCCTCCAACACCTGAATGGTTCTCTCCGACTGCCCATCGGTTTGAGGATGGAATGCGGTGCTGAAATCGAGCCGTGTGCCGAGCGCTTCCTGCAGGCTTTTCCAAAAGTGTGAAGTAAACCGGGGATCTTGATCTGACACAATCGACTTCGGAACCCCGTGCAACCTCACAACCTCATCAAGATATACATGCGCTAGCTTGTCACCCGACCAAGTAGTGTGGATTGGCAGAAAATGTGCCGACTTCGTCAAGCGATCCACAACTACCCAAATTGCATCGTGGCCACCCGACGAACGAGGCAATCCAACCATGAAGTCCATGGATATATCCTCCCATTTCCAAACGGGGATAGGTAGGCTCTGAAGTTTTCCTGCTGGAAACCGGCGCTCTGCCTTAACCTGTTGACATACCAGGGCACTGCGCCACATAGCGTCCAATATCAGCTTTCATTCCCGGCCACCAGTAGAGCATTTTCAAATCTTGGTACATCTTGATGCCGCTCGGGTGGACACTATAGGGAGACCAATGCGCTTATTGCAAAATCAACTTTCGAATTTCTTCATTTTTCGGCACACACCACCGGTTTCGGTATCGAAGCGCATCACCGGCGTCTATACTGAAATCGCCGCCACGCCCACTCTCGATGTCGCACCGCACTTTTTGGAGACTCGAATCGGCAAGTTGCAGACTTTTGATTTCTCCAACAAGGTCGGTTGGACAACGAGAGCCGATAATACAGTCGAAACCTCCGAAGCTACAACCTTAAGATCCATTTGCCCCATTTCCTTCCACAGGGGCTCCTGATTTGTGACCCACAACGCGAGGTTCTCCGCCGACTTCCTGCTAAGTGCGTCGGCTACCACATTAGCCTTCCCGGGGTGGTAAAGGATATCAACATCGTAGTCCTTTAGCAATTCTAACCACCGCCATTGCAGCATATTAAGCTCCTCCTGTGTGAACAGGTACTTTAGACTTTTGTGGTCCGTGTAGATCTTGCAATGCGCACCATAAAGGCAGTGCCTCCACAACTTTAAGGCGAAGATCACTGCGGCTAACTCCAAGTCGTGGATAGGGTAGTTCTTCTCGTAGCTTTTCAACTGACGGGATGCATAGGCGATCACCTTTTCACCCTGCATTAGAACACACCCTAAACCCGAATAGGATGCATCGCTATATACCACAATGTCCTCACCTTGCACTGGTAGGGCGAGCACCGGAGCCAAAGTCAACTTTTCTTTCAACTCTTTGAAACTCCGGTCGCACTCGTCGCCCCAAATAAACTTGGTGCCCTTCTGTATCAGACGGGTAAGTGGAATAACAATCTTCGAGAATCCCCCCACGAACCATCTATAGTAGCCTGCTAAGCCCACAAAGCTTTGGACCTCCGTGACATTAGTAGGGCGAGGCCAGTCCTTGATTGCCTCAACTTTTCTTGGGTCAACGGATACTCCACCCTCGGAAATAACATGCCCCAGAAACGCGACTTCTCGGAGCCAAAAGTCACACTTCTTCAATTTCGTGTATAGCTTCTCCTCCCGAATGACTTGAAGCATTATCCGCAAATGCTCCGCGTGCTCCTCGTCGCTACGCGAATAAACCAAAATGTCGTCAATGAAGACCACGACAAATCGGTCCAAATAAGCTCTGAAGCCACGATTCATTAAGTCCATGAACGCTGTCGGGGCATTTGTGAGCCCGAACGGCATGACCGTGAATTCATAGTGTCCATACCGGGTGCGAAACGCAATTTTCTGCACATCCTCCGGCTTAATCTTCAACTGATGATAGCCAGACTGGAGGTCTATCTTTGAGTAAACCCGAGACCCTTGCAACTGATCAAACAAGTCGTCGATACGGGAAAACGGGTACTTATTCTTGATCGTGACCTTGTTCAACTCGCGGTAATCTACGCAGAGTCGAAACGATCCATCCTTCTTCCGCACAAACAATAACGGGGCTCCCCATGGTGACACACTTGGCCTGATAAATTCATTGTCGAGGAGATCTTGCAATTGAGCCCTCAACTCCTTCAATTCTGCCGGTGCCATACGGTACAGAGCCTTTGAAATCGGCGCGGTCCCGGGAATCAAGTCTATAATGAACTCGATCTCCCGATTCGGCGGTATCCCCAGTAGTGTCACGCCTCGGGGCCCAACGAAAGCCCGCTCGGCGTGTGTCCAAACCTGCCATATGTCTAAAACATACAAGGCGTCTACAACAAAGCGATAAATAAAACAATAAGAGAAGAACATCTAGGAGTATCAGAGCGTACATCTAGATTTCTACAGCAAGAATAGGTAAAAGAAGCCAAAACCACCAAATAAAAGTCATAAGTAATAAAAAAAGATATCCCAAAACAAGAGCTAAAAGAGTATATAGGTGGTCTCTATACATGGTACAAAAATCTCTCTCTCTCCAAAACACAAAAAGAGAGTAACCACCTAGGAGCAAGTAGCTCCCCGCTATCTAGCTAGGCGACAACCTTGCCGCGAACCCGTGCCTCCGCCGGTGCCGAAGGCTCCGAAATGAAATCATAAAACAGGGGGCGTGAGAACTATTAAATAATAGTTCCCAGTGGGCAATTACTGACTTCAATGAAATGCGCCACTAGGCCCAAAAGCTACAAAAAGGGTAAGTACGAGTATAAGCAAAAGCGATATATACGACAAGCAAATAAACATGAGTACTTGCTACTACATGATATCTCTACTTAGCATGAAATTGCATAAGTAAGAAAGTTATACTATCATGAAAATGCACGAGTATACAACCGTCATAATATCCACAATGTAATAGTAAAATGTTATTGTTTACTATTCTAGTCAATGTTCACTTGGCATGTTAACTACTTAAAGTTAAATCTTTGAAGACCTGCCTGAAGGCTGTCTAGCCTATAGACCCACCCGTAGGCTGTCTGGCCGGTGCCGAGCCTAATGGCCCCGTGGTAGTCAACATCCCCATTCTAGGAATGAGGCTTGCCCACGACAATCCACTTCGGCGCCCAATCCCGCACGGCGAATATGTATCACGATGGCCATCTTTGGAGTGCCGGCTTAGGAATGAGGCTTGCCCACGACAATCCACTTCGGCGCCCAATCCCGCACGGCGAATATGTATCACGATGGCCATCTTTGGAGTGCCGGCTTGTAAGGAGCGACCCTCACAAGCATGTGCGAATGAGCACAATGGCAAGAAAGCGCAGATCCGTCTCAAGTTTCAAGTCATCATGTCTAAAACATGAATGTATCGAATGTCTCAAGGGCTTATCTCTATGTTATCATGTCTAAAACATGGAATATAGTAAATGTCAATGGCCTACCACTATATCTCTATATTGCAGTTTTCCAGTTTGCTGGTTCATGTGCCCCTTCATGACACTTTTTTTCACTAAGTCAAAGCATGATAATTATGTTCATGAATACATAATTCTAATCATTTCCCTCGCATGAGACATGTAATCAACCCGCAAAGATAAACATTTCCACATGCATGCAGCCTACACATATAGCTCCACTATATAGAGTGAAATTTTCATTATACATAACACATGCATTTTAAGTATTCTAAAATTCACATAAATTCCATTTAGCATGAATATGCAATCAAATTGACGTTACGACAAATATAATACACATAGGGGCCATTTCGCCCCGATTTCATGAAGCCAAACCCACCACAACTCTTGCGACCCTTCGTTTGCTCCGACGAAGGTGCCCACTAGTGTCCTAGCACCCTAAAGATGTAGAAACAAGAGTTAAACGAACCTTACGAACATCCCAAAGCTCAAACATTAACCAACTCTAGCTAAGGTGGAGAAAACTCACCTATAGTGTAGAAATCCTCTAAGAAATCCTAAATGGAAGCCAAATCCCTTCTAAAGCAACCTATACCAAGGTTCTAAACCAATCAATTAGGTTCCAAAGCCCTCAAATGAAAAACCCCCAATTCTAACCCTAAAACCCCAATCTAGGGTTTCATTTGGTAAAACCTACCAAAACATGCTCCAAAGAGTAGATTAAGCATACTAACCTCCTTGGTAGCTCCAAACCAAGCTCAAAATGCTCTAGGGTTGAAGGTTGATCCTCTATCAAGCTCCTAGCCCAAGCTCCAAGCCACCAATGGTGAGAAGAGAGGGTGTGGGGGAAGTCCAAAGTCCACCAAGCAAGCTCTCCTTGCTCTTCTCCTCCTTCTTCCCTTTCTTCCTTCTCCTTCTTCTTCTCTTTCTAGAGAGTGTGAAAGAGTGAGAAGTGAGGAAAAGAGAGAGAGGAAAAGCCCTAAAAGCCCTCTAAAGTAACAAAATCTAGAAAAGCCCCTCAACTTTGCAACCTGTGCACTGCCTGACTAGGCAGTTTTCGGGTGGAGGGACCGGTCTTTCCCCACATGGGACCGGTGTAGCACACTGGACCTTTGCAAATTGCGAGGTTCGAGTGTTTGATATGCATTCTGAACTTTTCCACACTTGGTGGAAGGTCGTAGATAGTATTCCAACCTAAAAGTTTGATTCCTGGAGTTTTGGCTTTGTTCTAAGAGTTTTCACTCTCGGGGACCGGTCCCTGATAGGAGAGATCGGTCCCCTCAGAACAGTGCTGCAGCAGGACTTGAGGCAACCGGTTCGTTGTGGGTGAGACCGGTCCCCAAGAGCAACTACACGGGGAGAGACCGGTCCCATGCGGGGAGAGACCGGTTTCCGAACATTGGATTTTCGGGGCAGGCTGAGAGACCGGTCCTAGGTCAGGGAGACCGGTCCCTCAGTCCGAAAATTGCCCAGTTCGGGCAGTGCATTAGATGCATTGTTGAGGGGCTTTTCTGGATTTTGTTACAATAGATAACCTATATGGCCATTTCACCTCTCTCCCTCCCTCATTTCACACTCTCCTTTGCACCTTAGAGTGAGAAAAAGAAGGAGAAGAAGAGGAAGAAGAAGGAGTTGGAGGAGAGCAAGATTTTGAGGCTTTGGAGCATCTTCCTCCCCCTTTGCTCATCATTGGAGGCTTGGAGCTTGGGCTAGGAGCATGATAGAGGGTTAATCTTCAACCCTAGAGCATTTTGAGCTTGGTTTGGAGCTACCAAGAAGGTTAATTGCTTGTTTCTTCCCTCTAGATCTATTTTTGGTGGATTTTGGGAGATGAAACCCTAGATTGAGGAATTAGGGTTTGATTTGGGGATTTTGGATTTGTGGCTTTTAGAGCTCTATTGATGGGTTTAGAACCTTGGATTAGATTGCTTTGGATGGGATTTGGCGTCCATTTGAGCTTTATTTGAGGATTTCTTCACCAAGGTGAGTTTTTCTCCACCTTAGCTTGAGGTAGTTAACGATTGAGTATAGGGTTAATCGTAAGGTTCGTTTAACTCTTGTTCCTACATATTTAGGGTGCTAGGAGGATAGTGGACACCTTCGTCGGAGCTTACGAAGGGTTTCGGTATCTACGATGGGTTTGACTTCATGAAAACGGGGCAAAATGGCCCCTATGCATTACATACTCGTCGTAAAGTCTTTTTGAATGTAAATCCATGCTAGATAGAATTTATGGAAATTTTAAAATCCTTGAAATGCATGTGCTATGTGTAAGATAAATATCACTCTATATAGTAGAGCTATATGTGTAGACTGCATGCATGTGAAAGGTGTGCATCTTTGCAAGTTGAGAATATGTCTCTTATGCTAGAAATGATTAGAATTATGTATTCATGAACATAATTATCATGCTTGGACTCATTGAACAAAATGTCATAAAGGGGCACTTGAAACTAGTAAACTATGAAAATGCAACATAAAGACATAGTGATAGGCGATTCGGCATCGACTATATTCCATATTAGAGACATGATGACATAGTGACAAGCCTTTGTGACATTCGATACATTCCATGTTTTTAGACATGAGGACTTGAAACTTGAGACAGACTTATACGCATGCTTGCCATTGTGCTCATTCGCACATGCTTGTGAGGGTCGCTCCCTACAAGCCGGCACTCCGGAGTTAGCATCACGATACATATTTGCCGTGCCGGATTGGGCGCCGAAGTGGATTGCCGTGGGAAAGGCTCATTCCTAGAGCGGGGATGTTGACTATCATGGGGCCATTAGGCACGGCACCGGCCAGACAGCCTACGGGTGGGTCTTACAGGCCAGACAGCCTTCGGGTGGGTCTTCATGCCAGACAGCCTTCGGGTGGGTCTTATAAGATTAAACTTTTAACAATTAAAGTGACAAGTGGACATTGTCTAGAATAGTAAAATCCATCATCGCAGGAACTCACCCGCTAGAACCGTCCTTCGGGTTTACTCCAACCCGTGATGCATAACTCCGGAGCGCATCGCCCGAGGGGGAGCGACCGCCCTCGAGCACGGAACTCATAGCAAGTATGATCATATCCTTAACTCAAAGGATTTATAAGTTCAATCTTGACTTTACACTAGCTCTAGTGTTCTTTCGTCACTTTTTGTTGCCACTCTAGCAATCATTGTTCTTTACCATTCATTACTCTTGCTAACTCTAGCAATCATATTTTTTACATTCTTTACTTTTGGCTACCTCTAGCACTTCATGTTCTTTACTCCCCACATTACTTTAACTTTAAACATTGTCATTTTCATCATTCTTTACATTACATTGGTTCTTTACCTCACACTATCTCTAGTGTCATTTTACTTTAACTTTATCGAATGCCACTCGATCTATGTCATTGTGTCACTCTGTTCTTTTGCTCACTTTGGGTGCTCACTTTTCTCTCATGCATACACATAGGGTTTTCGACGTTCACATAGTTCTCATTCATCATATTATGCAAGTTGTACTCACAATCATGCATCATCACATTTTCATCATTACTTTACCCTAAAATGTATGCAACAATATATATACACATGCTCAAATGAATGACACATTAGGCATAGAGAGAAGTTCAATAAGTTTGAGAAGCACCACCCACCTCGTAGGCTTTCAAAGGTGCTCCGATAATTTACTTGGAATTTTTAGGTCCTTCGTTCTTTACCTGCGGCATAACAAAGCCATATTAGGCCATTTTGCCCATATCTTTACATCGCCTTTTTGTAACATTAATCCGAGCGCACCAACGCGTCGGAAATACCCCCAATTAGGTTTCTAGAGGGTCAATTGCACTTAGAAATCCCCATGAGCAAAAGCCCCAATTTGGGTGCCCTAGCTCCATAGCATGTGAAATCCTAGGGTTTGATCTCAATGGGAAGCAAAAGTAGCTTCATTATACTCTAAAAAGTCCATTAGAACCATCTTTAGACAAATCAAAACCCTACTTAGTGTTTCACCATGAGAGGTGATGAAGCTCACCTCAAGCTTCACCATTTCTATGGTCTTGATCTCAAAAGAAGCAAAAAAAAAGTTTCAAATACTCTAAAAGCTCCACAAAAACCATTTATAGCTTAATCTAAACCCTAGATTAGGTTTTACCATGATTAGGGTTCAAAGCTTACCTTGTAAGCCTCCCTTTTCCAAGCTAGAGACGAGGGAGAAGGAGTTTCTTCACTCCTTCTTCTTCTTCTCCACTTTCTTCCTCTTCTTTTCCTTCTTTTTCCTTCTCTTCTTCTTCTCCTTCTTGTCTTCTAGAGAGAGAAAGAGAGATGAGAGTGGGAGAGGGTGTGAAATGAGAGAAAAGCCCTCATAACCCTCATACTATACTCAATGGGTTGCAAAATTGCAGCTAAACCCCTCAACTTTCATCTTATTCAATTGCCTGGACTGGGCAGATTTCGGGCTCGGGGACCGGTCTCCCCGACTAGGGACCGATCTCCGAGAGCTCTCCCAGCGCAGCCAGAACTGCTTCGCGCAATGCGACCGGTCTCTCTCTGGTGGGACCAGTCTCTGGGGGACCGGTCTCTCAGGCAGGGACCGGTTCCCGAGAGCTAGTTTCTCAGGACTTAGCCATTTTTCCTCATTTCTCATTTTTCACGCGTTCGGGGACCGGTCTCTTCCACCAGGGACCGGTCCCAGAGAGCTGAAAATCTGCAGTTTGCAGAATTTTGATTCTTAGCTCTCGAAAACCTTCCACAACACACTTTTACCCATTTTACACCTTCGGACTTTCCGAAGTGTACCATCCTCGCACTTTGGTCATTTTGATTAAAGTTCGATATTTATTTTCCGAATTTTCGGTATATTACATAGTGCTATGTCCGTACGCACGCCATGCGGGCAAGCAGCATGCGTGCAGTGTTTACATGCGACGTGGCTAGGATGCGGCTATGTCATGTGGTTGCATCGTGAATCGCAATTTAAATTAGTTTTAAATTTTAAAATTTAATACATAAGATGTATTAGATCTTTTTAATAATTTTACGAAAATTGCAATTCTTGAAATAAATAAAGATTTATTTTAAATTAATCCGAAACCCAATTAATTAGAATTCGAATTAGAGAATTTGTTTTTATATGCATGTGATGTATATGAGGTGATGATCATGGATAGCGACCTTGTGATGTGCATGTATCATGTGATGATGTGAATTTTTGTAATTTAATAAGGATCCAGTATTAGATTATATTTTTTTTGGTTCCTGCGCGTGCCAGTTAAATTATGTAATTTGGAGACCTGCGTGTCTCATTAATTTTATGCGTGTTGTTAAAGTTATTGTTATAAAATAATAAACGAAAAAAGGTAGTTAGGTTCCAGAGGGATTCATTGCATTTCAAGAGTTGATGCGATGGGATCAAGTTTTGGACCAGATGCTGAATCAAGGCGAGAAGACAAGAGTGATCAACTCAATCTCCGATCCGAGACGCGAATAAGAAAGGTTTTCTGTGTGCTAATCCCTTATGACAACAACGATCCAGTCTGTGGCTCAGGCACCGAATCAAGATAAAAATCCATTTCATCACCGGTAGTATTTTATCATATGCGATGTATGTATGCATGTGTGTATGTGCGTTTGCAATGAGATGTAAATTTAATAATAAATTTAAAACTGATGAGACAACTAAATCGTCCCTAATAAAATTAAGTTAATCGGTGTTATGAACCCTTAGGCCTTCCACCGTTGATAGGGGTGTAGGCGTCTCTTTAGTTTGATTAATGCACCGGATACGGGCGTCAGTTGCATTAAGAGCCGCAACCATTCTAATTTGGCATGAGATGCGTGCTGGTGAAGAAATGGATTAGATCCAAGAAATTTGCCAGGATGAGGGATTCAATGACATTCTTATTTGCACGATGAACTGTGGGTCTAACTTAACCACGAAGATAAAGCAAGATTCTGTCAGGATGAGGCCTATATTCTTATTGGAGGCCAAGATGTAGATTGCAATTTGCCTTGAACAGCATTGAACAGAAGTTGTTCAGTTAATTTGTTTGCTCATTGCAAAGAATCTGTCAGGATGAGGTGAGGTGATGTGTAGAACAGATGGGACCGCAATACCCACTAGAAACTTATAAACAAAGTTTACTTGTTTGCTCCGCTCGGGGGAAGTGTGGAGATTCGTCAAATTAGTGAAGGCACCTTTAGATTTAAAGACCAATCAAATGGATCTAAGATATAAGTACATAATAATTAGAATCTATAACCTTCTACAGAAAATGGTCATCTAAGCCCACTTGCCAAAATACTTTGATATTAATGCTTTAACTGACTCGAATTCACCGATTGGCTGAGAAAAATTGAGAATGTTCTCAATTTTGAGAAATTAGCCTATGTGTGGACACGAGCCTCCAGCGTGTGCCCGAAAATTCGACGGCTCAACAAGCAGCTGCAAAAATAAATGGACTTGATGACGCATATGAGGTGAAAATGTTACATTGCTTGGTCTTATGGAGCCAATGAGTTGCAACGCAGCATGAGCACGATGGAGAGCTGTGCCTGATATTTCTACTTCATCTCAAGGAGTTGTATGATGAAAGAAAGTCGAAACAGCCTCGCTCGAGGTGTCGAAGCGGACTGTATGCAGGGCTAAGATCGTCGAGATTCATTGTCATTGAAACTACTAATCTTAGCGGTTTGTTCTACCTTCAATGGGTCATGACTGCTTAGATGCACCTCGATTTTATGTAATTCAATGCAGGGCTAAAACAAAGTAGAAGACTTAAGGATGCGAGAGCTTAACCCTTACGCGTTGGAAACGAAGCAAGCAGTTTGCTGCTGTTGCTGGGGACTTATCCTTTATGTCTACCGACGGAGTAAGTTTTAGAACTGAGATTTGTCTTAAGTTCCGTTAGTGCGACTTAGAAACCTTAATTTCTATTTTCACGCTTAGGTATTGGACGGTTATAAGTTTATTTTTGAATCAAACGTCTTATTCAATTTATTTGAGAAATAATTTGATCGGTTATGTTCTTTAATGACAATCTCTATCACTTCGCATATGCGATGTTAGTGTTAATACAGTTGATAATGGCATGAATAAGAATATCATTGGTTTCAAAAGACAAGAGGAGGTAATATAAGAACGTACTTGTGGCATCTTAGACCTTGGTACATTGGAGAGGATAGGATTAACATTGAGCTAGAATGGCCTTAGGTCCTTACCTTTTGAAACCATACCCAGCTTGTGACATGTTCTTCAACGGAAAAATAACTAAGTCTTCTTTTTGTTGGAAAAGAGACGAGAAAGCTACTGAAGTACTCGCCCTAATACAATACTGATGTATGTGGACATTCAGATGTAGTCTGGCTTGGGGTGGCTTATCTCTACTTCATTATCTTTATTGATGTCACGCCAGGGACTTCAGCGGAAGCTGACCCGGTGAAACCATGACCGCCCAGACCCGGCCCATACGTACTAAAACATATCAAGGCGTCTACAAAAAATTAATCGATAGATAAAACAATTAATACAAAGAAATCTAGTGATATCAGAGCATTGGTAATAACTAGCTTCTTAACAAGGAAGGACCATTAAAGCAGAAAAGTCCCTAGATAAAAACATAAGTAAGTACAATAGGATCCATAACAAGTGCTAAAAGGAGTACAGGTGGTCTCTCTGCACCATTGATACAACACCTCTTCACAAAATATAAATATGGAGATAACACGCTAGCCCGCAAAGAACTCTCCGCGAGCTAGCTACCGACACCCTTGCGCGATCCCGTGCCTCCGCCGGGTCTGCCGAAGCTCTGAAAGGACATAGAAACAGGGGTGAGAACTATTAAATAATAGTCCAGTGGGCAATTACTGACTTCAGTGAAATGGCACCACTAGGCCGAAACTATAGAAAAGGGTCATGTACATTATAACAAAAAGCGATAAATGCGCGTAAGTTAAAATAAATAAAATGAGTACCCCAATAATCATGAAACTCTACTTAGACATAATTTACATAAGTTAAAGATGCAAACTACTAGCTATATGCACATGACACACTCAACATATTAAAGCATGATTATGCAACTACTGAGGTCACAATCGTAATAGTAAAAAGATGTGCATTGTTTACTATTCTAGTCCAATTCCACTTTAATAGTTATAAGAAGTTCACATAGCATGTTCTGTCACAAGTCCCATCATATGAAGACCGCCACCCGATAGGCTGTCTGGCTAGCCAGTGCCTAATGGCCCCGTGTAGGTCAAATCCCACTCTAGGATGAGCCTCCCCACGGGCAATCCATTCGGCGCCCAATCCGCACGGGCGGCATATTGTCGCGAGCTTATCCGGAGTGCGGCTGTAGTGAGCGACCCTCACAAGCATTGTGCGATATTGAGCCACAAGATGGCAAGCAAGCAAATGATCCGTCTCAAGTACCAAGTCTCATGATCTAACAACATGGAATTATCAAGTATCTCAATGGCTATCTCTATTTGTCATCATGTCTCTAACATGGAATATAGCAGATACGTAGCTGTATTCAATATGTCTCTGGTTGCAGTTTAATGTTTACTAATTGTCAAGCTAGCCCCTTGATGACACTCTTGTTTTTCATATGTCAAGCCCCCCATGGCAAAACTATATTTCAAGGACATGTTTCGCCAAGTCATGATCCTCATTAGAGATTGTACTTTTCACTTCAAATAGAACGCTTTTCCCGTTATGATTGGTTCTACTCATATAGCTCACTAGTATAGTGAAATTTTTATAATACACAAGGCATGCATTTTAAGTGCTCTAAATCCATATAAATTCCTATAGCAAGAAATGAACTTAAAAATATTTTACGACAAGTAGAAAGGGCATAGCGGGCCATTTCGCCCCAATTTCCACGAACCAAAACCCACGCGATGACAAGAAACTCTGTCGTTTGCTGCCACGACGGGATGTCCCTAGTTCTCCTAGTACCGCTAGGAGGTATTAGAAACATTGTGCATACGAGAACAACACGAACAATACCTAGCTCAATCATTAAGAATAATCAAGCATTAGTGTGAGGAAAAAACTCACTTTAGTGCAAATCTCTCTAAAGCTCCAAAGGAGAGTAGCAGCCCTTCCAATCAACAGAATGCGAAGCCTCTAATCCATCAACTAGCTTCCAAAAGCCCTAGATTCAAAATGCCCAATTTAAGCCCGTAAAACCTCATTCTAGGTTTCACACAAAAGAAGCCAATAAAAATCTAATTTAGAGGAGAGGATGAGCTACTTAACCTTTAGAAGCTTCAAATAAGGATCAAATCCTCCAAGAGTGGCAGATCTGCCTCACCCAAGCTCCAAGATCAAGCTCCAATGCGTGGAAAGCTTCCAACAAGCAAAGAAGCAAAAAATGTGAGGGTTTAACTCTACCAAAATTTCAAGCTAAAAAGGGATGAAATCCAAAGAGGATGGTGAGGAAGCGGTGCCCTCCTTCTCCTCCCTGTGATCTGGAGCTCAAAAGAGGTGCCTAAGGGGGTAGGGGTGCTAAATAGATTTAGAGCACAAACGCCGAAAAAAACCCTGCAGTTCCGGACTGCACGAAAATGCCTCCTTGTACCCGTACACGGGCTCTTGTACCGGTTACAAGGCCCACGAAAATGCAAACCCGAGGCTCGGGTCGCGGGCTCTGCGGTCTGTAACGTACAAGCCGATGGCTGTTACCGTACAACCCATCAAACTATGTACCGGTACCAAAGACCAGTCTTGTTCCGTACAGCTCTGCTGCAGGGCTACCGGAGGACCAAATAATTCCGAATTTGGAATTTTCGCGTGCCTGATCTCAAACCAAAAATCCTCAGCGGTGCGATTGCAGGTCGGAACACTCATCAACAAACCTATCCAAACGAACTGTGGAAAGGCTCCCCACACGATCAAACACTCGAATCTTGCGATTTGCAAGATCCAGTGCATTAACATTTCACCCCTCTAAAAAGGATTCAGTTCCCGCGAGCGAAACTCAAAATGCGATGTATCTCAAGCTCCAGCCTGGAAAAATGAGGGTAGCGCTCCTGCCCAAAGCGCTCTCCCTCCACGTAGCCTCCGGCGCTCCCCTCCGTGGTTGTCAAAGAACTTCACAATAACGGAATGTCACCGATTTCCAGCAGCTTCTTCACCTCGCGAGCCAAAATCTTCACGGGTTTGCTCCTCGAAGCTCAATCCTCGCGCCCAGCTCCACTGGTATAGTCTCCAAAACGTGAGCTGGATTTATAAATGTACCTCCGAAGGACCGATACATGAAAGACGTTGTGCACGCCGGATATGGTTCAGGTGGATTAGAGCAAGTCCGATATCCTACCGGACCTACCACGCTCCAAGACTCAATACGGTCCAATGAAACGGGGCTCAACTTTCCCTCGAATCCGAATCTCTTGATTCCCTTTAGTCGGCGAGACCTTCAAGAAAACATGGTTCCAACTTGGACTCCAAGTCCGCTGTCCGTCGATCAGCGTAGCACTCCTCTGTCTCTCTGCGCCGTTCAAAAGTCGCTCCGAGCAATTCCAAAACCTTGTCCTCAGCCTTCCTTGAGAGCCACATCAGTGGCTAAAAGCCAATCTCTCGCCGACTTTAACTCCAATGGAATGCAATATTACCTTCGTCCATAAAGTGCTCGAGGGCGCCATCTTATGCTTGTTGATTAACTGTTTTATAAGCCAAACTTCGCCATAGGTTAAGATGCTGGCGACAACATCCCTGGAAGTTCTATCACACAAGCCGGACATATCTTCTAAAGTCTGAATAGTCGCGGCTCTTTTTAGACTGTCATCACTCTGGGGTGAATGCTGTACTAAATCTAATCGAGTTGCTAAGGCTCCTGCAGGACTTCTCAAAAGTTAACACAAAAGCTCTGCACGGTGTCTCGATCCGAAATCAATCGACTGTAGGCACACTCCATGAAAGTCGCACAATCTCATCAAGTACCTGTCCGAGCTTCTTCCCCGTCCCCAAGTCGCATGAATAGGTATGAAGTTGCGACCGACTTCGTCAACCTATCCCGATCACCCAAATAAGGCATCGTTCCTGCTTGAGGCGAGCGCAACGCCCTTGTCACAAATCATTGGTGCATTTTCCTACTTTTCACACTGGAATAGCAAACTCTGAAGCTTCTCGCAGGAACTCGGTGCTCAGCCATTCCACCTGTTGGCAATGTTCAGACACCTAGACAAAAACTCACGAACATCCTTTTTTCATTCCCAGCCCCAATAGAGCAACTTTAGATCCTTATACATCTTTTGGGCCCACCGGCATGATTAGCGATACGGCGCTCTATGCCCGCTTTCGGGAAATCCTCTTTAATCCCGAATCCGCGGGTATACAAATTCCGCCCACGGTAAACGCATCAATCCCTGATCATCCAAAGGAACTGTCGCCAGTACAACCAATCACCATTTTTCCTCTATCTTTGCCCCACATCGGAAGCTTGTTTCTTTAATTCTAGTCCAACAATGTTGGTTGCACCACCAATGTCTCAACCTCTAGGCGTGTCAGGGCACTATCTCCACTCAACCGCTTCATTGCATCGATCAACTGCCGGTTGCGGTCACAAATGCACGCTAAGATTTTCAGTCGATTTCCTATCTTAGCGCATCGCCACCACGTTAGCCTTGCCGGCGGTGGGTAAAGAATCAGACAGTCAATAATCCTTAGTAGCTACACAACCACTGCGCCTGCCTCAAGTTCAACTCCTTCTGAGTAATATAGGTACTTTAAGCTCTGTGATCGGTATTACTTCACACGTTTGCCATAAAGATAGTGGCGCCATAGCGTCAGGCGACCTACCGGCCGCCAACTCCAAATCATGGTTGTTTGGTAAGTTCTTCTCATATTCTTTAGTTTGGCGAGAGCATACGCGATCACTTGCCATCCTGCATCAATACACAGTCCAATCCATTAAGTTGAAGCATCACTATTAAACCCATATTACCCTGCTCCATCTACTGTAGGGATCAAGATCGGGGCTGTCAATACTCTGCTTCAAACTCTTTGGAAGCTTCGCTCGCACGCCGTCATTCCAAATGAACTTGACTCCTTTATGTGTGATTCTCGTGAGGATGTAGACGTTTAGCCAAACCTCTACAATATTCTCCGTAGTAACGGCCAATCAAGGAAGCTTTTGTATCTCCGTGACGTTAGTCCGGTCTTCGGCCCAATCTGATTGCTTCAAATCCTTCTGGATCCACTGCCTATACCTGATCCTGAAATCAAGTATCCAAGGAAAGGCTACCTCTCGAAGCAAACATTCACATGGGCTTCACTTTGAATTAAAGCTCTTTTCCCGAAAGTACTTGAGTACAATCCTCAGAAATACTCTGTGAATCCGCGATCACTCGAGAGTAGACCAAAATATCGTCGATGAACACCATGACGAACCTGTCTAGATAAGGCTTGAAAACACGGTTCATTAGATCCATAAAAGCTGCCGGGGCATTAGTAAGCCCGAACGGCATAACTGTGAACTTATAATGTCCATACCGTGTCCTGAAAGCCGTCTTTGATATGTCCTCGGGCTTGATCTTCAACTGGTGGTATCCCGACTGCAAGTCGATCTTGGAATACACACATGATCCCTGAAGCTGATCAAACAAGTCGTCAATCCTTGGCAACGGATACTTGTTCTTGATCGTGACTTTGTTAAGTTCACGATAATCCACACAAAGGCGAAGCGATTCGTCCTTCTTCCTGACGAACAAAACTGGTGCTCCCCAAGGCGAAACGCTCGGTCGAATGAAGCCTTTGTCCAACAAATCCTGCAGCTGTGCCCTCAGCTCCTTTAGCTCTGCCGGTGCCATCCTATAGGGCGCCTTTGAGATTGGGGTAGTCCCAGAGACGAGATCTACCACAAACTCAATCTCCCTATCAGGAGGCATACCCGGTAGCTCAGTTGGAAACACATCCTGGAACTCTCGCACCACCGGGATATCCTCGATCCTAGGGGTGTCATCCTCGCCCCTCAGCACCACACTAGCCAAATAGGCTACGCAACCTCTGCTAATTAGCTGCCTAGCACGAGACGAGCTGATCGTCATCGCAAACAGCGAACTCCGGCATCCACTAAATACCACCTCAGTCTGCCCAGGTTCTCTAAATGTAACCGTGCGATTCTTACAATCAATCGTGGCATAAAACTTGGTCAACCAATCCATACCCAAGACCACATCAAAATTTCCCAGCTTGCGCAAAGCTAGCAAATCTATAGGCATGATCCAATCTCCTACCCGAATAGGGCAACTGGGACCATACTCTCTAATGTCCAAGATGTGGTCGGGTACAACAACATGTCCCGTATGCAACAAAGGAACCAAAGGGATGCCATGCAACTCGGCAAACAACCGATCTATAAATGAATGCGATGCACCGGTATCGAATAAAGCACGAACTCTAATGCCATCAAGTAAAATGATACCTGCAACCACATCCTCGGCTGCTGCCGCCTCCTCGGTCTGAGCGGCGTACATGCGCCCACTCGGGGCCTGTTGAGATCCCTCGCCCTGGCGCTGGACGGGTGGCCACCCAGGCTGGTACTGTGTCGATGGAGTCCCCTGGCTAGCGGCTGGTAGAGCCGGTGCCGATGCAGTCGATGGTGCCGGTGAAGATTCCCTCGGGCACTCGGTCCGAAAGTGGCCCTCCTGGCCACACTGGAAACACCTCCTTCCCTGCTGCGGGCACTGCGGTGGAATGTGGGGGCCACCACAAATCACGCACTGGGGAGATCGGCGTTGGTCAGAACCTCCTCGGTGAGTCGCCGAGCCACGCCCACGCTGCTGGCTCCTCGAATGCCTCGGCGGCCTCCTAGAGTGCGTCTGGCTCACACCCTCAGCCGCAGCCTCTTGGCCTTCCCTCTGTCCCTAGCCTCACGCTGCTCCTGGACCTCTGTCGCGCCGCTCTCCACGATGAGCGCGCGATCCACCACCTCTCGGTAGGTTTGGAGGTTAGAGGATTACACAAACCGGAAAAACGACGGTCGCAACCCTCGCTCGAAGATGCGGGCCTTGTCCTCGTCGTCCCGCACGACAAAAGGCACGCAATACAGAAGCCGAGAAAACTCCCTCTCGTACTCAGCTACGGTCCGGTCGCCTTGGCGCAAGTTGCGCAGATCCTGCTCCATCTTCCGCTTGACGCTGGTCGGGAAGTAATGGGCCAAAAGAAGCTCCTTGAACCTCGTCCAAGTGATAGTCGCCAAGTCAGTGCTGGGGTGCTCCTGAAAATCCAACCACCAGCTGTAGGCCTCGCCGTCCAAGTGGTAAGTGGCGAGCCAAACTCGATCCCTCTCCTCCACGAAAGTGTCGCGGAAGAGCTTCTCCATATGCATCAACCACTTCTCCACGATCCAGTGGTCGACCTTCTCGCCGTCGAAGACTCGGGGACTGCACCTCCTGAACTCATTGAGGCGCTCCATCAGTCTATCTCGCTCCGCCCCCTCAACCAAAGTAGGGAAAGCTGCTCCAACCGGGGGCCTCTGCACAGGTGGTGCCACCAAAACCTCCTCCTGGGGTACGGCCGCAGGCGCCGCACGCGAAGAACTGGGCGCGGGGGACGGCGCTCTCGGTGCAACGTCCACAACTGGTGCTGGCGGTGTAGGGGCCTGAGTCTCCCTGGAAGCTGCCGCCTGCTGCAATAGTAGGTCCTCCAGACGCTTCATCCGCGCCTCCTGTCGGCGCGCCGCCTCGGTCTGCTGTCGGGCCGCCTCCGCCTGCTGAGTGACCAAATCAGTGAGGGCCGCAAGCTGGCCCCTCAACTCACGGACCTCGCTGGATCCGGAGGTAGCGGAGGTCTCGACCTCCTCGAAGTTTGCCGCATTGTCCGCCCCGGCAGATTGGGAGCGAGTAATCGGCATTGTCACTACAAAACATAAAAGCGGAAGTTAGTAAAACCCATGCTATCGCATCCCCGCTCAAAAAGCAATACCCAAATCATGCGAAAGTAAAGAAATGTTCTTCACCACTAACTCCCGATGTTACGTTATCGGCCGCTAACGTAACCCTCCGCGAAGTTAGGAGTTATACACTTCAATTTAACTCCACTTTCTAGAGTTATTCAAGATACCCAATCTAGATACTTTCGCTTACAAGTCGAATAGACCTCGTCTCTCACGAGCCTATTTCCTATAGTCCAACCGGCCTAAGGTTTACTAGATCCCCTAAGACTCAACCCTAGGCTCTGATACCAAATTAATCTGTCACGCCCCGGGGCTCAGCGGAAGCCTACCCGGTGCGTGCCCAGACCCACCATACGTCTAAAACATATAAGGCGTCTATAAAAAAATTTCGATAGATAAAATAATAATACAAGAGATCTAGTGATATCAGAGCATTGTATAACTAGTTCTATATCAAGAAAAAGACATAAAGCAGAAAGTCCACTAGATAAAAACATAAAGTAAGTACAATAGGGATCCCATAACAAGTGCTAAAAGGAGTACAAGGTGGTCTCTCTACACATGGTACAACACCTCTCTCACAAAATATAAAATGGGGGAGTAACCACCTAGCGCAAAAGAACTCTCCGCGAGCTAGGTACGCGACACCCTTGCAGCGATCCCGTGTCTCCGCCGATGCCGAAGGCTCTGAAAAGGAACATAGAAACAGGGGCGTGAGAACTATTAAATAATAGTTTCCAGTGGGCAATTACTGACTTCAGTGAAATGCACCACTAGGCCCGAAACTATAGAAAAATGGTCAGTGTACATTATAACAAAAGCGATAAATGCGCTGTAAGTAAATAAATAAACAAGTACCCAATAATCATGAAACCTCTACTTAGCATAATTTACATAAGTAAGATGCAACTACTAGCTATATGCACATGAACACCGAACATATAAAGCATGATTATGCAACTACCCAGAGTCCACAATGTAATAGTAAAGATGTCATTGTTTACTATTCTAGTCCAAGTCCACTTTAACAGTTATAGAGTTCACATAGCATGTTCTGTCACCAAGTCCCAATCATATAAGACCCACCCGAAGGCTGTCTGGCCTGCGCCGTGCCTAATTGCCCCGTGGTAGTCAACATCCCCACTCTAGGGATGAGCCTCCCCCACGACAATCCACTTCGGCGCCCAATCCCGCACGGGCGAGCATATGTCGCGATGGCTATCTCTGAAAGTTTTGAGGAGCCCAAGGATCTATCTAGATTGTATATATCTAGATGGGGGGTTGAATAGGTGTTAACGGGCCAAAACCTACAAATTCTCGATGAAAAAAAACAATAAAAATTAAATGCGGAAAATAAAAAGCAAACCGAGATTTACGTGGAAAACCCCAACTGGGAAAAACTTCCGGACCTAACACGCGAAAAAATAATTCACTTAAGAGAAAAGATTACCAGGTGAAATTACCGATCACGGACTTAACTCTCTTAAACCTCCTTGATCTTCGCCGCTACACTCTCGGGTTGTCCACGCCCGTCACTGATCCCGAATCCACGAAACGCCGCCGTACTTCTAATTCCACGAGAGCTAACAATTACATCCGAATCCTTCGTGCACTGCTCGTGATCCACGAGCTGCCACGATCCGAATCCAAACGACCGCCGTCAAATAACGCCGAATTCCAACGACGCCTCTATGAAGAGCATCATGATTATGGTGATCCTTCGCTTAGGAGTAACGTAGAAAACTCAGGGATAGAACCCAAGCGATAGCTGAGATCAAATCGGACATATAGAGAATGCGAAACAATACTCGATTATGATTAAAGGGCTAATTTGTAGACAAATAGGTTTTAGATATATCCAGCTGCTAGGGTTTCTCAAACATGTATTCTTATGATCCTTCTTCTGTTAGAGAAGCCCAATAACTTATTTATAGACTTTAGAATCAATTGGAGTCGGATTAGAAAGATTTCACGATTTTACACTGTGTACCGGTACACTTTAGGCTGTCACCGGTTACACAATGACGGAACGAAAAACCTGACGAAACAGTGGAACCGGTTACACCCTTGATGGTCGTACCGGTACACATTTTGTACCGGTACACTTCTGATGCTATACCGGTACACTTTGCAAATTTTCGCCGTTTCGGGTTTTGCAAAGTTCCAATGCACTTTCTAATCCGTTAGACATTGATAACATGATTCTAATGTCTACAACTAAGTATGAATCACCATAACATGAATTTATACTTTACCTGAGCATCGTGATTCATATCGTGAGTTATTTTCCAACTTCTTCGAAATCTTGAATTCTTCGATCTTCGACAACACGCACCGATTCTTCAAGACTCCGACTCACTTCACGAAACTTGCCAATACACAAGACTTAACAATCTCCCCCTTTGGCAATTTCGTGACAAAACACACACTAACTCAAAAATTACAAATTACAAAAAAATGAAGTTCAATTGTCATCACCAAAACATTGAACTCCTTGCGTGTAATCCAAATACAATTTGAAACTCAAACCTACATTAAGAACTCCTAAAACAAACTCTATGACTTAGACACAACTAGGAGTCTTGAAGTCTTGATTTCCTGCGGAACAATTCATCCAAAAATGATTAAACTCAAATTCTTATACCTTCTCCCCCTTTGTTCTTCACATCTCGATCACATCTCCCCCTTTGTTCTTGAACTCATCATCCTCTGCGTAGTTCATTGCCTGTTGTCATCCATGCTCTCCCCCTGTTCTACGTTCTCCCCCTTTTTGTCAAAAATTGCCAAAAGAAAGCAAATAGAGAGAGAAAATATACTAGAAAGCATAAAAGTAGACTAGTCATAGTTACAGGCCTAAAGTAAAAGTAAAAACAAGCGACAGAAAGATAAGCAAGCAAGTCTAAAACATCGTCCTAGAAAGCAAGCATAAAAAGTAACAAGACAAAGCCCGAGGAAGACATCACTCCGTGTCCTCGTTATCATCACCATCATCATCTCCTGCTCCAGCTCCAGATCCCCCAGCCTCAGGAGCATCACCAGACGGTGGAATGAGTGGATGTCGTGAGCATCACCAGATCCCCCTGAACTAGAAGATCACTAGGTGCTTGTTGCTTATTTTTATTCATTGCATTACATGTTTACATGATGTTTTGGTGTTTGAATTTTATTGGTTTAAATCTTTTTGAGGAAAGGTATTTCGGAATTAAAATTTTTGAGAAAGGAGATGATTGAGAATCTTTATTTTTATTGCATCGAGATTTGTGGTTTTTGGCCGTTACACCTATTCACCCCCCTCTAGGTGATAGATACAATCTAGATAGATCCTTGGGCTCCTCAAAACTTTCAATCTCCGGAGTGCCGGCTTGTAGGGAGCGACCCTCACAAGCATGTGCGAATGAGCACAAATGGCAAGTAAGCAATGATCCGTCTCAAGTACCAAGTCCTCATATCTAACAACATGGAATATATCAAGTATCTCAATGGCCTATCTCTATGTCATCATGTCTCTAACATGGAATATAGCAGATACGTAGTGGCCTATCAATATGTCTCTATGTTGCAGTTTAATAGTTTACTAGTTTCAAGTGCCCCTTGATGACACTCTTGTTTTTCTATATCAAAGCATGGCAACTATATTTCAAGGTACATGTTCCAAGTCATGATCCTCATAAGAGTTGTACTTTCCACTTGCAAAATGAACGCTTTTCCCGTATGCATGCGTTCTACTCATATAGCTCTATTATATAGTGAAATTTTTAATAATACACAAGGCATGCATTTTAAGTGCTCTAAAATCCATATAAATTCCATTTAGCATAGAAATGAACTTAAAAATAATTTACAACAAGTAGAAAGAGCATAGAGGCCATTTCGCCCCATTTCCACGAAGCCAAACCCACCGATGACAACGAAACTCCTCGT
>NC_033627.1:6962266-6964682 GCF_001540865.1 Ananas comosus
GAGACCTTTACCGAGTACTATACGCGTCTACAAGACGTGGTCAATACATGCGCTAACTTGGGAGAGAAAATCCCGGATGCTAAAATAGTTAGAAAAATTCTTCGAACTCTTCCGGAACGTTTTCGGGCAAAGGTCGCCGCAATCGAAACGGTCAAACATCCGGACGAGATGAAAGTAGAAGAATTAGTAGGAGCTTTGCAAACGTATGAAATGACTTTTCCTACTAATCAATCTTCTTCCAAGTCTCTCTCTAAAAGCACAGGGGTTGCATTGAAATCTACAAAGGAGAAGGACGAAGACTCGAGTTCCGACGACGAGTTATCAATTGCAGATTTTGAACATCAACTAGCACTCCTCACGAAGAAGTTTCGTCGAAATTTCCGGAACAAGAATAGATTGAACAAGGCTTCAACATCTAAGCGACAATCTTTGTCTAAATCATCTTCATCTTCAAAGTCTAAGGATAAAAGCCGTGCAAAGTCTTCAAAGGAAAAGGATGTATTTGAAGGCGAGATCCAATGCTTCAAGTGCAAAGGCTACGGCCACATTGCGACGGATTGTCCTTCGAAGAAGATGTATAGACAAAAGGCTATGCAAGCAAAGACGTGGGATGATTCAACATCAAGTGATTCATCGTCAAGTGACGAAGAGAAGAATGATCAAATTGCCTTAATTGCTAATACACCTTCGTCGAATGTTGTGTGTTTATCCTCTATCGCTACTAATTCTAATGTTTCTTTTTCCTCGCATGATTCATCGAGCGACAACGGGGAAAGCGGGGAGGATTCGAACGACGAGGATATAGCGGAAGCTTACAACCTACTTCTTATTGAATCAAAGAAGATGGCTAAACTCAACAAGAAGTTGAGACGTCGTTTGTTGGAACTTGAGGAGGAAAACAACAACTTGAAAACCACGAACAAAGCTCTCGAGGAGGAAAGGGAATCAATTTTGAAAACGAATTCGGACCTCCTCGGGAAGCTTAATGAAGCGGAATCAACGATCAAATCATATAATGACAAGATTGGATTTTTGGAGCATCAATTTCATGAATCGCACAAGTCCAATCAAGTCTTGACGGATCAAGTTCGTCAACTCCAATCCGATCTTCAACGATTTTCTTCCGGATGAAAGAAATTGGATCATATGCTCGGATTGGGTCAAACGAACAAGCTTGGACTCGGATATGAACGGACATACATTGAGAAGGATTCTAAATTAATTTCGAAAGTGTCAACAAATGTGAAAGACAAGACGTGTCATCAATGCGGTGTCAAAGGACACATCAAAAGGAATTGCCCAAATACGGAAAAGAAGAAACAATTGGCAATGTCTACACATCGATCGACACTTTCAAAACCTCAATCGACATCGTCTACAATTCGACATCCCCCACGGAATCAAAAGCAAAATCAAGTGCATAAACTTCAACGCCAAGCTCAACCAAAGCCTCAACCGAAGAAACCACCAACGATTGATCGAAAGACTAAACAAACGGCACCTAACGTCAACAAGCCGAGAAAACCAATGATCCGACAAGTTTGGATCCGGAAAGGTGATATCTTTCCTTGCTCCTCGTCTTAGTCATTTTGATCTTTAGTGTAATGCTTTGATAGGTGCTTGTTGCTTATTTTTATTCATTGCATTACATGTTTACATGATGTTTTGGTGTTTGAATTTTATTGGTTTAAATCTTTTTGAGGAAAGGTATTTCGGAATTAAAATTTTTGAGAAAGGAGATGATTGAGAATCTTTATTTTTATTGCATCGAGATTTGTGGTTTTTGGCCGTTACACCTATTCACCCCCCTCTAGGTGATAGATACAATCTAGATAGATCCTTGGGCTCCTCAAAACTTTCAATCGGTATTAGAGCGGGATCTAGATAAATTTGTCACGCCCTGGATTTCAGCGGAAGCTCACCGCAAGTAAGCAATGATCCGTCTCAAGTACCAAGTCCTCATATCTAACAACATGGAATATATCAAGTATCTCAATGGCCTATCTCTATGTCATCATGTCTCTAACATGGAATATAGCAGATACGTAGTGGCCTATCAATATGTCTCTATGTTGCAGTTTAATAGTTTACTAGTTTCAAGTGCCCCTTGATGACACTCTTGTTTTTCTATATCAAAGCATGGCAACTATATTTCAAGGTACATGTTCCAAGTCATGATCCTCATAAGAGTTGTACTTTCCACTTGCAAAATGAACGCTTTTCCCGTATGCATGCGTTCTACTCATATAGCTCTATTATATAGTGAAATTTTTAATAATACACAAGGCATGCATTTTAAGTGCTCTAAAATCCATATAAATTCCATTTAGCATAGAAATAAACTTAAAAATATTTTACGACAAGTAGAAAGGGCATAGGGGCCATTTCGCCCCATTTCCACGAAGCCAAACCCACC